>NC_045442.1:53522468-53569436 GCF_002776525.5 Piliocolobus tephrosceles | reverse complement strand
ATATATATATATATATATATATATATATATATATATATATACCCAAACCTGTGAATATATGTGTATATATATATACCCAAATATATGTATATATAAATATATATAAATATATGTATATATAAATATATGTATATATATACATATATAAATATATGTGTGTATATATATATACCCAAACCTGTGAATATAGAAAAGAAGTACAAGATATCTCAAATGAAATAGACAAGATTTGTATCCATTACTGACAATTAACATTTATAAAAAGTGGGATTTGTAAAATCATGATGCTTCCACATAGAAATCGCTGGACCCAGAATTCGAACTTATGTTTACTGGTTTACAGCTCTATATTCTTTTATTATGAGTCCTGTCTCTTAGAAGGGAGATAACTGTTAAAACAAAAACCTTAATGTTAACTTAAATTATAACACTCCCTGTTTGACACTCTTCCAGTCTCACAGATGGTCTATGTCCTAAGACTTTAGCATGTTTGAGGCCAGTAAAACAACTGAATATAATGATAGTTTTTAAAACACCACAAGATGATTGAATGCTTTTTGGTTATGATCTAGGCTTTTGCAACATTATTCAATAGGTGACCAATCAACCAATATGTAAGGCTAATGGAAGTTATTCTCATTTATGATCCCTTAATAACGACTTTCAGGGTAGAACGAGAAATCTGAAAAAAATCTACCTGTAAGGTCAGTAGCAGCTGAAATTCTTCTTTCTTTAATCAATTTTTCTTTTTTACCTAGTATATTGTTGAAAATATCCACATTATTAATATCTTATGACTAAGGTGTAAAAATTTCTTGCTAAATAAATACTGGTTTCTTTAGGGGAGAATACTTAAAAGAAGGTAATTCAAGGACCTGATAAATGGGTAAGGGTTGACATGAGAAGTAATACTTAAAGAAGATAATTAAAAAGGCCTGCTGAATGGGTACAGGGTTGACATGGGAAGCAGAGTTGAATGTCTAAAATTCGGACTGCCCTAGTTTGAACAGATGGTGTACTCGTTCTGTAGACACGTGGTAAAGGGGTAAGAAACATGCAGGACAATGTCTCATCTTTATGGAACAATATAAATTAAGTTTAGCAGACAAAGACTTTTTCTAGAATTTAGAAAATTCTACCCAGATCTTACATAAAAGTCAATATTGGGTATATAGAATATAGTTAATAAACAGGATTACTTTTATAAGAAATAATGCTTTTGAGGTATATTGGAGAGTACAGATTTAGAAACCATATACCAATACATTTCATACTTCCATTTACATAAAGTTCTAAGTCTAGTTTATGGTAATAGAAGTCAGGATAGTGATTATCTTCGGGGATGCAGTGACTAGAAAATGGTAAGGGGAAGGTTGATGATCTGAGTTTGGTCTGAGTTTGAATCTGGGTGATGTATTCACTTTGTAAAATACATGAGCTGTAGATGTAAAAATTGAGTACTTTTCTGCGTACTACCATATATGTAATGTTTCAATAAAAACTTTATGTAAGAACACAAAAGTTAAATTCTTCGAGATGTATTTACTTGTTCTTCCACCCAAATTTATTATTTTGTACTGAAAGGATTTTCAAACTTTGATAGACATGTTCATCATGTGTGACGAAGTGCATAGATTTAAAAAAATCTTAATAAGTAATCTATTTTCTTTAGATTAAAAAAATTAGTAAATAGATGAAAACTCTTAGAAATTTCATGAGACTGGCTGTTGGAAGAGATAAGTTACAGTCCTACTTTGACTATTAAATTACTATGAACATCCAGTTCTCTATTTGTCAGATAAAGATGGTAAGACTTGCCTTGAAACAGAAATTTGTTATGAGGCCCAAATGAGATACTACAGCTAAAAATACTTTATAAACTCTAAAGCAAAACAAGTATAAAATTCATTTGTTCCTTAGTTATGTGTACCAAAGAAAGTACTTATTTTTAAAATGTATATTTAGATTAAATGAACAATTTAAAAATTCTGTTACTAGTGCCTTCTGTTACAAGAACATTCAATGCACTACATATCTGGGGATTCAGTAATGTGTCATACCCAGCTTTTGCTGGCTTTCCAGTCTTTGTGCTCTCCTACTTGATAATCCTATGGTATTAGAAGATTAAGCTGACCAAGAAAAAAATGAGAGAACAGGTCTCTTTGCCGCTTTCTTTGCTCTCTCTGTAATCATTACTTCCTGCACATGTATTAAATAAAACTAGGAAGAGTTGTGAAACGTTTAACTAAATTGATGATTCATTCAATTTTGCCAAAGACACTGAATACTCATTTATTCTTGCCCACAAAATTACATTGGTGTTTTATGTTGTTTTATCAACCTGTTCAAACTTCATTATTGACCCAATGATAGAATTTTAATTTCTCTCCATTGTTTGCCATTTGGCGAAGATGTTTTGCTGAAATATAATGTATCCCTTACTCAGGAATTTTATTCTAAGTAAAAATGTAAACCTGTATGGGGGGATGTAAGCACAAAATCAAGGAATTTTGAAAAACATTTTGAGAAGACTAAAGTGAGCAAGTTTTGTGCAGTGGAAGTAAATGTAATTGATTTTCATCTACAATGACCCTCTTCTTTTCTCTTCTCCTACTATCACTCTCTCTCACTCTCTTTCCCTAAAGCGTGGTTTCAATCAATATTTTTAGAGAAGCTATTAGAGTAAACTAATCTAAATCTTTCTTTTGCTTAATAAGTTGGTTATTTTAGAAAAACTAAGATGTCTGACAACATAGCTAAGACATGCAAAATGGGACATTGCCTTATGCCAAGTCAACAAGAAGTTGAGTGCACTACAGTCTTGGCAACAGTGAGGTGTGAATAAGGAGAAACAAAAATAGTTAGCTCCAAACATTTTATAATCTAGTTTGATTAGGGGAAAAGGAAACTCAGGATGGTTTACTGGGATTTGCCTTTTAATCCAGAAGATCATTTTAATTGAGCCATAGATAAAAACAAGTTTTAAACAAGCTTGTCATGTTCTGTTCACTTAATAGATAATTTTCTTTCCTTTGGCAGAGAAAGTGAAAAAATGAACTAGGTATGCAGAAAGAAATCAATCTCAGAAGGTGATTACTTCTACCTAGAAGGCAGTCTGTCTTAATGTAGTGATAATAATGAATATCAGTAGTTGAATTACCTTAAGAACAACAGCGTGATTTTCTCAAGGTACCTTGATAAGATTATTGACAGTTTTTCAGGAATGTTACATTGTTGTTAAATACTATGTTTGGAAGACAACAGACATTGCTCTTGTCTTAATTGGTGCACTGAGCACCATTTGTTTTAGAATAATTCAAGCTGTCTATATAGAATGATTCAAATCCTCCAATGATTATGACAGAAAATCTTCAAAGTTTAGCGGAATAACATAATCATGACAGAAAGCATGACACATAGTATATCTGTTGAATGAATGAGTAAAATAGTTTGTCATTTTAATCTGGGGACTATAATACACTGTTACACTCTTCCAGTGATTGATTAATTAAATTAAAGTATCAGGCTAATAATTAGGCTTATTGCAGAACTGTTATAAATACAGATGAGCTATAGAAGTAGATAGAGACTACTTCTATTTGACACTATCCTCATAGTTACTAATTTAGTAAGTCTGTGTGGGGTCCAGTGTGATTACAGTGACTAAATGTGTTTGGTGCCCACTAATTTAGAAGGCTTTGGTTTGTTAAATAATTTACTTATCTATTTTCCTCTCAGTTCTGTTGTAACAACTACTGTCAAATTCTGGTCACCTGTCCATCAGGACCATGTTTTAATGTATTCTTCATTATCTAATTATTTTACTTCCCTTGTGGATGCCCCTTTAGTGAATTAGGAGTTGACCACATTATATGTTGAAGGGTTTATGAATACCACGTTGAAATTTCTGTCAGAGATTTCCTTTTGAAATATAGAGGACAGGGGTGTTTGCCCATCAATTTGGCAGGGCCTAATAAAGGGAGTGAAAGTGTCCACGTTTTATTATATTTAATAGAAGCTGAACCTAGAATATCTGTGTTAAAATGGCTTGGAAACTGAGTACTTTGAGGACCTGAAAAAGTAACCACTTGAAAGAAACAAGACTTAGGGAGCTATCACAGGGCTGGTTAATATTGTGCTAAATATAGAAATTTGTGAAAATAATATAATTGTTATTAATTTAGAGAAGAGAAAACTGAATCCTACAGCAGTAAAGAAGTTTTTGTTATTGTTTTTTTCCCTAGGTCACAGTTCGTATTTGGCAGTGGTGGAATATTCAGAGAGATATTAATTCATTTTTATTACCACTTATTACCTCCTCTGCATTATGTTAATATGTTTCACTTAATATAATGCTTTTAAGTTTTCAAAATACAATGCCAACAGTGATCCAAAATTTAAAAATATGATTTATTGAAGGCACAATGAGAATTTAGAAAATATTGAAAGGCTCTGTCAAAGTATACTTTTCAAAGTATGACTCATACAACTATAAAATGAATATGTGTCAACATTTTATTTAACTGATTAGTAAGAGAACCAGTAAGATGATGAAGCTGATTCCAAGAACATTTGAGGAACTGGATATTTATAGGAATAAACAGAAAGAATGTTACAATAAAACTGGCAGGTTTGATAAAAAACTGATTTGTGCTCCAGAAAGCAATACCATGATTTTGGTGGCTATCATTTTTAATACAACTAAACTGAGATCTACTCAAATGACAAAGAAAGTGAAAAATGTTTGACGGAATCTGTTAAACAATGTCTGCATATGACATTGAAAGATTGTGATCTCCTACTCAATTGCCTTATTTCCAAATATTGGATTCTCTTAACCCTATAAAGAGAAAAAAAGTCAGCCACAATCTATTACTCAGAGATAATCATTGTAACATTTCTGTCTTGTCTCTTAGCTATACATATGTGTTTGTACAGATGCCTGTGTCCATTTCTCTTTATATGATTGGAATAATATTGTGTATATAATGTTATATTTCACCCTTTTTACTTAGGATTGTATTGTGAGCATTTACTCATGCTATTCTGTGATCTAAAGGAATATTTCAAACCATCCTGTGATAGTTCAGGATAACTGGTTTTCCTGTCTTAGAGATGAGAAAAATGAGGCACATAAATTACAACTCCCTAGCTTAGCAGAGGCTGAAATTCCAAGTATCCTGGCTACTGACATTAAGTTCTTTCCTCTAGGCTGCATGACTTAATCTGACCTCTTTTCTGCTTGTGCCAGTCTTGAATATTTCAATTCAAAATGATATTACTAATCTTGATATGGTGAATTTTTCTAGTGAAAATTATTTTTGAATAGTAATATGAATTAAATTGCAGTAGTTTCAATTTCGTCAGAGCGATTAGGGCAAAGTGATTTAAAATACGCCTTTTAAGCCCAGAATGCTTTTCATTTTGTTTGACCATGAATAGACATAATACCAATAAGTTGACTTTAAATATTTTATAAAACCAAATTGCATTTTTTTACTGTAGGCAAGTTTACATTTTGCGTAAAATGGGCTGATGCCTGAATATAAATTTAAAGAACCAGTGATTCTTATAATAGCTTTGAACAATTTTTAACTTCATGTATAATTATTGTACATATTTATAAGGTACAGAGGTATATTTCAATACATGTATACAATATGTAATGGTCACGTTAAGGTAACTAACATCTCTCTCACCACAAAAGTTCATTATTTCTTACTGTTGGGGTCATTCAAAATCTTTTCTTCAGCTATTTGAGAATATATAATGAAATATTGGTAACTACAGTCACTCTACAGTACTATAGAAAACTAGAATTTATTCTTATCCTCTAGCTGCAATTTTGTATCCATTAACCAACCTCTTCCTATCTTCCTTTCCTTTCCAATTTCTAGTAACTTCTACTGTATTTCTATGAGCTCTATTTTCTTAGCTCCCACATATGAATGAGAACATGCAGTATTAATCTTTCTATGTGTGACTTATTTCACTTAACATAATGTTTTTCTAGGATAATCAATGTTTCCATGAATGACAAAATTTCATTTTTTTATGACTGAATAGTATTCCACTGTGTGTATATACAAGTTTTCCTTTATCCATTTATCCGCTGATGCACATTCATTCACTAGTGTGAAGAGTGCTGCAATAAACATGGGAGTAGATATCTCTTTGATATACTCATTTCCTTTCCTTTTGATAAATACCCATTAATGTGGTACTAGATCATACAGTAGCTCTATTTTTTGTTTTTTGAGGAAACTCCATATTGTGTTTCACAATAGTTGTACTAGTTTACCTTCCCACCAAAAGTATTTAAGAAATTCATTTTCTCCTCATTCTTGCTAGCATTTCTTATTTTTCGTTTTTTTGGTAATAACCATTTTAACTGGAGTGAGATAACATCTCATTGTGGCTTGATTTGCATTTCCTTGATGATTAGTGATGCTAAGCATCTTTCATATACTTCTTGACCATTTGTATACCTTCTTTCAAGAAATATATCTATTTAGATCGTTTGCCCATTTTTAAATCACATTGTTTGCATTTTTTACGTTTTAGTTTTAGGTGTTTTAATTCTATCTATATTTTGCTTTCTAGATGTTTTAATTCTTTCTATAATTTGGATATTAACTTTGTCAAATAAATGGTTTGCAAACATATTCTCCCATTCTGCAGGTTGTCTCTTCACTCTGTTGATTGTTTTGCTGGCAAAGTTTTTTAGTTTGATATAATCCCATGTGTCTATTTTTGCTTTTGTTTCCTGAGCGTTTGAATTCTTATCCATAAAACCTTTGCCCAGACCCATGTCCTGAAGTGTTTCCCTTATGTTTTCCTTTAGTAGTTTTATAGTTTCAGATCTGATTTTAAGTCTTTAGTATGAAGTATTTCTGAGTCTGTAACACAAAATGAAAGCGTTGTCATATTTGCTGCCATATTTGTAATTATTTATACATTTATACATGATTAATAGACAGAAACCAACAAATTGACTTTATTTTACAGAAAAGGGGAACATACTTTTCAAAGTTCAATTTGAGGATACTGAGAAACTTCAATGCAATTTCAGATGTTTTCTATGAATTTTCTCCCACAGATACCTACTGATCCCACTATACTAAAGAGTAACGTTTGTAAATGAAATTCTTACTCTTCTATTCATACTACAAGTAAGATCTCTAGGAACTAAAATTAACACATTCTTTAATGGGAAGTTAAGATAAAACTACAATTGAGTCATGAGCTTGCATGCAAACCATTTCAGAATAATCATTGTCTTCAAAATGCAATGATAAACAATGTGTTCAAATATAAATGAATTCCAAAGGATAGCTAATAATTGGCTTTATAAGGTCTAATAGAACTTTTGGCTATCAAAAGTTCTATTTTCCTTCAAATCATTATCTCTGGATATGTTGTCAGGAATTTTGCATTATAATTTATATGGCTTATAATTTATTTGCTTATCAAGACTATGCTAAAGCAACCAAGAACAATTAGTATGTCAAAGTTTACTCCCCATAACAACTTGGTTTGGTTGATCTGGCAGATGTCCCAAAGCAACAGTATAGTGATTTGGTCTAGTAATTTCTGTAGCCTGAATTCTTTTGTATTTTATCTATCTATCTATCTATCTATCTATCTATCTATCTATCTAGTCTTCTAGCATTTATTTTCTTCCAAATTTACAAAGTTATTTGGATTAGAAGTGGCAAAGAAAAAAATAAATGATATGATTGAGTCATGACCAAGCCCTCAATAATTGCTATTCCGTTATTAAATAATAATTATTTTCTACTCTAAATATTTTGCTTAAATCACCCTTCAAGATCCAGATTAATCTGATAGTTTTCCATAAACCCCCCAGGGGTTTACCAAAATTAAAACAGGCCAAAAGAATGAGAGTAGTGCAGATGTGTTGACTTTCACTTCTCCCTTTCAAGTTTAGAAGACTATCTTGCAGGTGTAGGAAATAATAACATTTATACACATTTAATGTCTGTGTTGAGGAAAACTGGCCATAAACTATGCTACATCTTTGACTTTTAAAAATTCAGTTTATCTCCTTAAGCATTAAAGTTATACATGCAGTTCTAGCCTACAGAACTTATAATACTTTTGTTTCCTCCTTATTCACTATATGACTTCTAATTCCTTAAGGATCAGAAAGGGAGGATAGATGAAAGGAAATAAGAACTTCAAAAATTTACTTATTATAGCTGAAGCTTTTTCCTATTATTTCTTGTCTGTCATGCCATCAGACTGGGAAGATTTCCAAACACTTAACTCTTTATCATTGGAAGGTTTAATGGGTTCTTTAGAGATCCCAACCTCCCATGCAAATTGGAATCTTTTGTATTACATAATTGTCACACACAGGTGGCACCATTTCTGACTGATTTCTCACAAATCCATGACCTTTCTCTTTGCCTGTTGTTACCCCCACAGACTCTGGTGGAGTACCTCATGTTTCAGACTTCTTAGATAGTATTCTTACAAGTTAAGTTGGTTCAAACTCAACTCCATTGAGTTGTCCACCTTCATCTGTTTTAAATATTATGCGTTTTTGTCTCATGTCTCTTAAAACCTATGGCACTCCAAATATCTTTTTAAAAAACTGATAAAATTAGCAGCATTGGGCAGTCCTATTCTATGTATGGTCTTGTATCTATCCATCCATCCATCCATCCATCCATCCATCCATCATCTCTCTATCCATCCCTCTACCCATCCATTTAATCTATTGTCTATCTCTTTCTAAGGCAAACAGAATTCTAAAGATGCCCTCCTCCTAGTCTCCAAATACCTGGCTTTTGTCCATTCAATTAAACATTAATGCTGGCACTGCTGTGAAGATATTTCAGTTGTAGTTAAAGTCCCAAGTCAATTGACCTTTAAGATGCAGCTATTATCCTCGTGGGTCAGAGATATAGTATAGTTTACGGCCAGTTTTCCTCAATGAAGACAGTAAATGTGTACTACTGTTATTATTTCCTGCACCTGCAAGATAGTCCCTTAAAAGTCAGAAGTCAGAAGCATGTGGTAGAAGCAAGAATCACAGAGATTAAAAGTGTGAGGATCCCATGTATCATTGTGAGTTTGAATATGGATTATGTATGAAGGAATGTGAGTGGCTTTAAAGAGCTGAGGGAATGTTTCCTAGTAGACAGCCAGCAAGAAATATGGCCTCAGTTCTACAACCATAAGGCACTGAATTTCATGAACAGCCTAAATGAGATTGGAAGCAAATTATTTCTCAGAGCCTCCAGAAAGGAAGGTAGCTTTATTGACTTCTTGATTTTGGCATAGCAAGAAAAAGCGGAAAACTCAGTTCAGTCTGCCTGGATTTCTGACTTACAGAATGTGGTCAGAATCTATGGCTGTTGTTTTAACTTACAGAGTTTGTGGTAATTTGTTATGTAGCAATAGAAAATTAATGATTTATCGACCTAATCTATCAATCTATGTCTAATATTATATCTGAATCACTTAAGAATAACTTGTCAATATATCTTCTACATATGGGGAATCTCCTAAAAATAAGATTACTCTCTTACATAAGAGAGTAAAAAGATAGTTATCAACCTGAACAAATTATCTTTAATGTAGTACTTTTATCAGATCTTTTACCCATGTTTCAATTTTTTACCTAATAGCATCCTACTTAACATATTGTTTTCTTCCAGTGAGAATCCAGTCTTAAATTACGTACTACATTTAATTATAGTGTCTCTTTAATCTAGAGCAT
The DNA here is from genome assembly GCF_002776525.5 of Piliocolobus tephrosceles. NCBI lineage: Eukaryota > Metazoa > Chordata > Mammalia > Primates > Cercopithecidae > Piliocolobus > Piliocolobus tephrosceles. The sequence goes on along the minus strand of NC_045442.1, from coordinate 53,559,685 downwards.
GTTCTTAGCTCTTCCTTGTGTTTTATTGCATTGAAACTTTTGAAGTATACAGTCACCTTTTAAAATAAAGTACTTCTCATTTTGGGTTTATCTAATGTTTTCTCATAATTAGATTGATTCATTCATTCATAATTAGATTTTACATTCCTAGCTAGAATGTGATACTACATATAAATGACCATATGTAGTTTTTAGGGTACACATCAGAAGGTACACAATGTCAATCTGCCCCTCATTGGTGATATTGACTTGGATCATCTGATGAAGGTGTTGCCCTTGACAAAGTATAGTTACTAATTTTTTCCCCTGCAACTAATAAGCAATCTGTCAAGAGATACTTTAGAACTATGTAAATGTTCTGCTCACTACTAAAATTCCCCCCCAACATTTAGCATCTGTTGATGATGCATATGTGAAGTAATAATTACTTTGATGATTACCAAGTGACGATTATCCAACTCCAGCACTCTCTCCATATTTGCCAATCAGCATCAGTCATTCTGCTGTGAGAAGTAGCCTGTCCCAGCTTCTACACGATTTATTTATTTTGTATCTGTTACTACTGGTACAGACTCAGGCTTTTCTACTCTTTTTTTCTACATTTTATAATTTGTTATGCTCATTATTTTTTTGAGGGCTCAAACTATCTCAGATTTGGCAAATTAGAGTCCCTTCAAGTTGGCTACTATGGATGAAATAGGAAACCAAGTGATAATACCAAAAACTTTAAAATTGACAAAATTACTACTGTTTCTTTGTTCCTTTTCTGTAGATTTTTGTAAAATGCCAGGGTGAGGTATTTGTTTGTTTCAGAAGATATATACAAAATACTTCTCTTTCTTTATTCTCTTCCATTTCATCAAATGGAAATCACTTCCTGGACTTAACCTTATCATTTCTTATGACAAATTTGATATCTATACATTCATTGGCATCTCTATTAAGCCATAGACATAGTCAAAAGAATGATTTAGACATCTTTCTTAATACAAGCATGCCGTGGAGATATTATCGGGTTGCTTCTGGACCACTGCAATAAAAGGAGTATCACAGGACAGTGAGTCACACATATTTTTTAGTTTCCTAGTGCATATAAAAATTGCATTTACACTATACTATAGTCTGTTGAGTAAGTGTGTCATAGTATTATGTCTAGAAAGAAATGTACATATATTTTGTGTGTGTGTGTGAGATGGAGTCTCCCTCTGTTGCCCAGGTTGGAGTGCAGTGGCACGATCTCCACTCACTGCAAGCTCCGCCTCCCAGGTTCACGCCATTCTCCTCAGCCTACATATCTTAATTAGAAATACTTTATTGCTTTTTTTTCCTAAAAACTAATGATTATCTACTCCTTCAGTGAGTCATAATATTTTTTTTTTGCTGGTGGAAGATGTTGCCTTGATGTTCATGGCTGCTGACTAATTAGGGTGATGGTTGCTGAAGGTTGGAGTGGCTGTGGCAATTTCTGAAAGGAAGGCACCAATGAAATTTTCTACATTGATTGGCACTTTTTTTATGAAAATTTTTTCTGTAACATGTGATGTGTTTGATAGCATTTTACCCACAGTAGAACTTCTTTCAAAATTAGAGTCAATCCTCTTAAACCTTGCCACTGCTTTATTAACTAAGTTTATGGAGTAGTATAAATATTTTGTTGTCATTTCAACAATGTTTACAACATTTTTACCAGGAGTAGATTTCATCCTAAGAAATCACATTCTTTGCTCATCTCTAAGAAGCAACTTCTTATCTGTTCAAGTGTTGTCCTGAGATTGTAATTCAGTCACATTTTCAGACCTCTCTTCTAATTCTCATTCTCTTTCTGTTTCCAGCATATCTGCAACAACTTCCTTCACTAATAAGCCCCTCAAAATTATCCATGAAATTTGGGATCAGCTTCTTCCAAACTCCTGTTATGTTGATATTTTGATTAACCTCCTCCCACAAATGACACATGTTCTAGATGGCATATAGAATGCCGAATCCTTTCTGGAAGATTTTCAATGTAATTTGTCCAGATCCACAGAGGAATCACTATCTATGACAGCAATTGCCTTATGAAATGTATTTCTTAAATAGTAAGACTTGAAAGTACAAATTACTCCTTGATCCATTGGCTACAGAATGGATATTGTATTAGCAGACATGAAAACAACATTAATCTTGCACATCTCCATAAGAGCTCTTGGGTGATCAGGAGCATTGTCAATGAGCAGTAATATTTGGAATAAATCTTTATTTCTGAGCAATAGGTCTCAGCAGTGAACTTAAAATTGTTAGTAAACCATGCTGTAACCATCTGCGCTGTTATGCAGGGTTTTTTGTTCTATTGATAGATCACAGTCAAAGTAAATTTAGCGTAATTCTTAATATGCTAATTATTATGCTAATCTCATCCTTAGAAGCCTTAGGATTTTCAGAATGGTATATAAGCATTGGCTCTAACTCAAAGTCGTCAGCTACATTAGCCCCTAACAAGAGTTTCAGCCAGTCCTTTGAAGCTTTGAAGCCAGTCATTGACTTCTTTCTAGTGATGAAAGTCCTAGATGGCATCTTCTTCCAAAAGAAGGCTGTTTTTTCTTTTTCATATATTTTTCTATATCTGTTGTTTATTATAGCCACTTTCATCAATTATGTTAGCTAGATCTTCTGGATAACTTGCTTCAGCTTCTACATCAGCACTTTCTGCTTCACCTTGTACTTTTATGTTATGAAGAGGACTTCTTTCCTTAAACCTCATAAACAGACCTCTGCTAGCTTCAAACTTTTCTTCTGAAGCTTCCTCATCTCTCTCAGCCTTCACAGAATTGAAGAGTGTTGGGATTCACTCAGGATAGGGGCAGAAATATTAAAGGGAAATTATTAGGGAAAGTTATAGGGAATAGTCACAAATCTTTTTGGAAGACCGAAAGGTTACATAGCTTGTAATAATTGAACAGGCTGAAGGCGGCAGGTTCTTACATTAGAGCATTAGGTCATAAGGTAAATACTAGGGACAATAGAGACTTTCCCAGTTAAATCTGCTTACCCTACTTCCATTAACTACCCTTTGAGTCAGATGGCCCTAAAGTGTGTTTACTCAAAGCTTCTGTTGTTAATTCTATACTAAATAAATGCCTGGAGTGCGAGCTGCTCAGGGCTGTGGCTGCTATTCTTTACAGGACTCTCCTTGGAGACTGTGAGTGACCTCGGACCCTCAGCTGGACTGGCAAAACAGAATATCTGTGTGTCAGTGTACTTTATTTATCCATCACTGAATCAAGGGTCTCCAGGAACAGACCCCCCGCAGCTAGTGCCCCACAGCTAGTGCTGCCTCAAAGAGAGTTAAGATCTTGATCTGGATTAGGCTTTGTCTTAAGGTAATGTTGGGAATGATTTTGTCTTCTATCTAGACCACTGAACTTTCTCCATGTCAACCATAAGGCTGTTTTTCTTTTGTATCAGTTGTGTATTCACTGACTGGAGTAGCACTTTTAATTTCTTTTATGAGCTTTTCCTTTGCATTCACAGCTTGGTTAATTGTTTGGCACAAGAAGGCTTGCCTTCTGCCTATCTCAGCTTTTGACATGCCTTCCTTACTAAGCTTAATTATTTGTAACTTTTGATTTTAAATAAGAAATGTGTGACTATCCCTTTCATTTGAACATTTAGAGGCCCTTGTAGGGTTTTTAATTGGCCTAATTTCAATATTGTAGTGTTCCAAGAAATAGAGAGGCCTGAAAAGAGGGAGAGAAATGAGGGAACAGCCGGTTGGTAGAGCAGTCAGAACACACACAGCATTTATTAAGTTCGCCATGTTATGTGGGTATGGTTTGTGATGTCTCAAAACAATTACAAAACTATCATCAAGGATCATTGAAATATTGTGAGAATTACCAAAATGTAACATAGAAACATGAATTGAACACATGCTATTGGAAAAATGATGTCAATAGACTTGCTTAACACAGGGTTGCTACAAAACTTCAATTTGTGTAAAACACAATATCTTCACAGTGCAGTAGAGAGAAAAACAATAAAATAAGACATGACTGTAATCATAGAGTTTGCAGCTTGCCCAGATAGCTTTTGGGGACAGTAGGTTCTCACTAAAATCAGAGGAGAAAAGGCAGTAAATCATGCACACTGAGAAACAGCAAAGAGCACTGTTGATGGATCCAGTATTATATACCACATGTGCTAGAAATTGAGACATGGTTTCATATAGAACTGTCAATGTTCGTTGGGCAATGTTGGAAAATTTTACTGTGAATTTTTGAGTACAGTAAGTAAGATTTGAGGGGTTGCTTGTGCTTAGAAATCAGACCTTGAGGTTGCATTAGAGGCATGGGTTTTAGGCTCTCTTTTGCTTTTGATGATGTTGATTTTTTTAATCTCATAGGCATACTTATAAATACAATGCTTATTTTTCTCACTCTTAGGGATTTTACCATTGTCCAAAGAGAGGCCAACACAACTACATATTTTAAGTGTCACTAAGTTTTGATTCTTAATTCCAGAATGAACTGGAGAAGAATAAACTAAAGACTATCTGATCTGTGACCACAGGAGAGAGACTGAACCTTTTGAGCACCATTTCCACTAAGCAGAGTAATCTTAGATTAGAATTAGATATAAAAGCCAACATGAAGTTAATATCTTCCCAAAAGATCCATTAAGATATAAAGACCTGAATTTATTGTCAAAATTCCATCCTTAGAAGCCATGTATGAAAAACAGGATGTTAATAATAGTTGTTATTTCTAAATTATTTAACTATGTACAAACACAGGATAATTTAAATGTGCATCAAAGCATTTAATCCTTAACCTTGCAAGGTAGATACTATTATTATCCTTACCTTACAGAAGAGAAAGCCGAGTTAAGTACCTTGCTCAAGGTCCCACAGCCTAATGGTTGGAGCTAAAGTTGGAACTCGAGAAGTCTGACTCTCCACTACTTCATCATGTTAGCTTATTATAATCTCATACATACCATCATAATTCATTTGATGGTAATATGTTCTGAGAAATGCATCGTTAAGCAGTTTCGGTGTTGTGGGAACATCATAGAGTGTACTTACATGAATCTAAATGTTGTAGACTACTACACACTTAGGTTATATGGTACAGTTTATTGATCTTTGGCTATAAACCTGTACAGCATATTATCGAACTCAATACTGTAGGCAATTGTAACACCGTGATAAGTGTTTGTGTTTCTAAATATACCTAAACATACCAAAGGTAATATGTTGTGTTATGCCATTATGACAGCTACAACATCATTAGGTACCATGAATTTTTCAGCTCTATTATAAGTTTATGAGGCCATTATCGTATATGTGGTCTATTATTGAAAGAAATGTCATTGTGTGATGCATGACTATATTTTAAACAATGGCTCCCTACTGATTCATCTTGAGGTTCTAAATCAAGGAGTAAAAGTCAAAATTTGAAATAGATACAAGTATCTAAGGAAACAGAATGAGGGAATGATGGTTTTATGAAAGAACACTGGCAACTAAGGACAGATTGCTTATCATTCATTTATAGCTGAAAAGAAATCAGGCAACATATTAGGTGCATAGTAGAGGGAAAATTGAGATAAAAGATTACTGTCTTTCCTGATTTGTGATAAATCATTTGATGTTGAAAATATAAAAATAGAACCAAAATTAATGGTGGATGTTAAGAGAACGAGGTTTTCAAATGATTGAATAGAACCACAGGCTAGGAATCTGAAACATAATACACAGTGTAATGGAAACTAGAGGTTTTGAATCTTTGGAAGAGCTTAAGCAGACACTGTGTCCCCAAATAAAAATCTACATGAAAATGAATCTTTTTTTTTTTTTTTTTCTTTTTTGAGCTGAAATCTAGTTCTGTTACCAGACTAGAGTGCAGTGGCGTGATCTCGGCTCACTGCAATGTCTACCTCATGGGTTCAAGCGATTCTCCTGCCTCAGTCTCCTGAGTAGTTGGGATTACAGGCACGTGCCACCACACCCAACTAATTTTTGTATTTTTAGTAGAGACGGGGTTTCACCATGTTGGCCAGTATGGTCTCGATCTCCTGAACTTGTGATCTGCTCACCTCGGCCTCCCAAAGTGCTGGGATTACAGGTGTGAGCCACCACGCCCAGCCGAAAATGAATCTTAATATCTAAACTTAGAAGGTGACTTTCTCTTAAAAAGCAAGAAGATGCAGATCCCAGAAAATAACAACTAATTCAAACATTAGAAGATAATTTTTTGTCTTTATTTTAAACCATAACAAGCAAAATAACTCATAACTGTGATGATTTTGTTATTAGAATTGCATCCTTTCTTCTGACTCCCACATGTAGACATTTTCCTCCTGCTGCTGGGCACAGTTGTGAGACATAGGAGTAAGCAATAAAATTTATCATAATAAAAACAACACTGGTGAAATTGCTAAAGTGCTTATCTTCTTTTTGATTTGGAGGTTCAAACTATATAAAACTCAAGTTTCATGTATGCTGCCAAAATCACTATATGGCTGATGGGTGGCAAAATGTGAAGTGTGTAAGAAATTTGGGTTGAGAAGAGGTCATTCTATGTCCTTTCACACCATCTCTGATTGTATTTTACTTCAAGGCTTCTTCTCCCTGACCCTCACCCCACCAGTCTGGATTCAATTCATGGGCAAATTGAAATCATTGATAATAGCTTAGAGCATCACTTACTTTGCTTGTATTCATATACATAACTATATATTTGGTGTACATATGACTGCTATGTTTACTTCTGAATTGGAGCAAGCCCATTAACTAGTAATCAGTGAATGTATCATTAATGATCCTAACGCCTATCATATATTGAGCATTTTCTCAGGCCAAACACTATGATGAGAATTTGCATAATATGTCTCATTAATCATGCTTTCTTTCTGAGAATTACAATTGTTTTATTAAAGCTTTGCATGGTCAAGTTACTAGCTCATTGTCACACAGCTAATTAATGACATAACCCGAGCCCAACCCCAACTACAAAGATTGTGTTTATAAATGCAACATACTGTGGCGCTGTCATTAATAGTAATTCATCTTCCAGAAAAAAATATGCATATAGCATGTTTGTGTCTGTGTGTCTGTGTATATATATTATATATAAAACCATGTGTATAGGCAGATGTATGTGTATATAAATGTGTACACATACAAAATGGTATATAAGTATATCTAAATATACACACAGTTAACCCTTGAATTTCAGGGTCCACTTATAAGCAACTTTTTTCAACCAAACACATATCAAAAACATAATATTCTTGGGATCTGAAGCCCACATGCAGGGATCGCTGCCATTTTGTTTGTGCAGCTTCTGCAGGGCCAACTGTGAGACTTGATTGAGTATGTGCTGATTTTGGTATGGGGTGGCACTGGGGATGGGAGATCCTGGGATCAATTCCCTGAGTCTATGGAGGGATGACAGGAGAGAGAAGAGAGAAAGAAAAGAGAGAGAGAGAGAGAGAAACCTTGACATGCATATTTTAGGATTTTAGATACGCATGGGAAACATGTAAGCCTGGAAAATGTTACTTGATTTTATTATCTCAAATCATGACTAAATGTATCATGAAAGAAAATTATTTACTCATTCAATTTTATATTTGTGGTCTCTACAAATAATACAGATTTTCTACTATAGATGATCCCCAACTTTTCATGATTCAACTTAGGATTTTTTTGACTTAATGATGTTGCAAAAGTGATACTCATTCAGTAGAATCTGTACTTGGAGTACCCATAAAACCATTTTGGTTTTTTACTTCCAAAACAGTATTTAATATATCACATGAAATATTCAAGACTTTATTATAAAATAGGCTTTGTGTTAGATGATTTTTCCAAGCTGTCGGCTGATGTGAGTGCCTTGAGCATGTTGAAGGTGAGCTAGGCTGAGCTATGATGTTCAATAGGTTAAATGTATTTAATGCATTTTCAACATAAAGAAATTTTCAATTTACAATGGTTTATCCAGACATAACCCCATTGTAAGTCAAGGAGTATCTGCATATTTCCAAAAAGGGTATTTAGTTGAACTTGCGTTATTTATTTTTTTAATCTTCAGCTATCTAGTAATAGCTTCAACCCAGCTAAGTATATTTATGTAAGACCTTCTGAAACTGGAAATTAGTATTAGGCACAAATGAATTACATTTAAAATGCATGCACTCTTTGAATTTATTTTTTTTTTAACTTGTCAAATAAGTGAATGGGGAATTTGCATTTATATGTGCAAGAGAGAACATCTGGAATTATTGAGAGCAGTGCTACAAGAAGGGCAGTCTTGGACTCTGATGATCTGTGAACTGTTACTAGTTCACGAGACAAGTTTAGAAGATGAGAGTAAACATTTAGAAATTTATTGAAATTAACATCACCATAATATAGATATGTGATCATTTTTCTAGTAATTTATTTTTATTATATTTTCAAAAACATCAGTACACCAAAGTTGTAAACTGAAAAACAAAGTAAAATAGAAATAGATTGAGACTTTATCGCCGAGTTAATTAAGTACAAAATAGAAATATATCCCCAAATAAGGGTCCACTTGAAATATCCAAACTATAGAATGCTTTTATTATATATGTTATTTAAATTTTCTGAATAAATATATCATTTTCATTGTTCATAAGAAATAGCTTTATGCACATAAAAATAAAATTTTTACTTTCTGCCTATCAAATCTCCTTGGCCTCTTTTCTACTCAATTTTCTGAGAAAAAAATAATTTTTATTTCAATATTAAAAAGAGCTATCGTTACCCATGCTTCCTAGCTTCTTCTGAATCTAATTCAAATCTGCATCATAGTGTCAGGAGATCAGAGAAATAGCTCTTGTCTAATTCACAAGCTCTTTTGCAATTTAAACTTCAGAAACATCAAGGCCACAGAGTTCACTGAGAAAATTAACCAGTGTCTTGTGAACAAAGCATTGACATAAAGCACGCAGCAATATAAAATTGAGTTAAGCAGTTGGCAGAAAATCAGTAATATCTTGGTGAGTTGAAAAATTCTAACTACTTTGTGGCATCATTCTGAGCTCTAGGCATTAATGATTGTATTTTTAAAAATGTTTATTTATATAATTATTATTTTGTCTTGTTACAAAAGTATTACTTGATTATCATACAAAAAATTAAAATCATAGAAAGCTGTAATGGCAAATGAATATCAAATGTTCTATTAACCAAGGGTAACAGCTTACAAGATTGCATTAAATCTTAAGTAAGTATTTCTTCTTTGTCATTTGGTGTTATTTGTGTACATAAACTTTGATAGAGATTTTTTAATCTGCTACCACGTAGCCATTTTTTCTCATGTAATTTGGAAACTTTTAAGAACACAATTGTAAAGATCTGCTGGCATTTCATAATATTTTAATGAATTTCCTCATTGTTAACATTTATTTTTCTGTTTTTTATTAAAATTGTAGCAAAAAACATTATATACATATTTGTCTGCATTTCTGAGTATTCCATATCATTTATCTGTAAAGCAGTATAGTTTTATTGAATTATAGTTATTCCTTATTAAAACATTTTATTTTTTTGTTCTCAAAAGCTATATATTTTATTTAAATATTATACATACATTTTATTTTATTCAAGTACTTATAATACAGTTTGCTTCATTACAAAATAAATATAAATTTTAAAATTCAATTCTTAATATTTAAACTGTATTAACATAATAATAAAAGCATAATACATAAATGCATATTTTAAGATATCTAATACTACTGTTCACAGCCAAGAATCTCGTAAAATATATAAAATTTTAAATTGTTTCTGTTTTAAGTTCCTGTGATTATTGCTACAATGCTTAATAATATTCTTTTATATTTATTTCTTTATCTGTGAGTGTATGGCATTTTCTATGGATTCTTGCTGTGATGGTTGAAAATTTCCCTCTCTTATGCTCCCGTTAGTTACTTACTCTATTTCTGATAGTTACATTGTTATTCTTGCTTTTAAAATTATGTCTAGAACTCTGTACAATATAATTACATCATCTTTTCTTATATCCTCCCTAGTAGCTAGTTTCATGGCTTCAAAAGATGTGATTATTCATGTTTACAATTCCATCGTGTTTTTCACTGGGTTAAATTTTATGCCTTCGGTCCTTTGTACTTTTACAAGGATTAGGAGGTTATATTTCATTCTGTATTCACAATTTAGTTTTCTGAACTTTCTCTGCATGTTGCTTCTAGGAAATTTCAAATGTAAAGGAATATTTTATTATTTATGAGATAGTATGAGATAATAAAGATACTGAATGCATGCAAAAATATATAAAATACATTCAAGGATGTCTGACATCTGACACACCTGAGTTGTAAGAAGAGAAGAATAAGAAGATGGGCTAGAAGAAAGGGGAGACAAGGAAGAAAAATACCAAGAGTTAATTTTGACAGGTGTCTATAATTTGTTTTCTTCAAAATTGTTAGTTTTGTAGGCCCCCTGTATTTCTGTTAAAAATTTAAAATAATTTTGTCAACTTCTAAAAAAAAGAAGCAAAACCTACGAGGATGTTGTTTGAAGTTGCATTGAATTCACAGGTAAATTTGGGAAGAATTGACATAGCGAGTTTCTTGTTCCATAGACATGGTCATTGTCTCCTCTTATTTTTTAAATTTCTCTGGAAGACTTTGGCAGTTTTCAGTATATAGGTCTTACTCATCTTATGGAAGATATATCCTTAAATATTCAATAATTTTAGTGCCATTTTAAATGGTATTTTAAATTTTAAATTTTTATTTATTTGTTGCAAGTGCATAGAAATATTATTGATATTAGAATATAGGCCTTAAATCCTATAATTTTTCTACACTTACTTACCAGTTCCAGTAGTTAATTCATAGATTCCATAGAAGTTTCTACATTGGCAAGTGTGTAATATCTAAATAAAGACAATTTTATATCCTCCTTTCCAGTTGTGATGCCTTCTATTTTCTTGTCTTATTGCACTGCCTAGAATCCCCGGGATGATGTTACATAAAAGTGGTAAGAGCAGACATTCTTGTCTTGTTTCTGATACTAAGGGAAATAATGGTCTCATTGTTAAATTCAATTTTAATAGTAGAATTTTCCTGCCTGCCCTTTATGAGGCCTAGGAAATTATCATTTATTTCTTCCTAGTTTTTCTGAGGGTTTTAAAATCAAAAATATCCTTTATATTTTACAATAATTTCTTAAATTTTTCTACGATTATTTGTTTAACCTTTAAGGAAATCTTTTTTATTGGACAGAAATACAAGTTAATATTTACCTCTCACAAAAAAATAACAGAAATACGAATTGATATTTACCTCTCACAAAATCAAAGACATGTGCCTTTCCACACAGGCTAGAAGATAGGGTCTGTATCTTCCTCAGTGACTACATTTATTAAAATGGCTGCCTGATTCTTGAGAAAGATATTCCTACACCATAAAACTGTCAAGAATCTTTATAAAAAATTGTATATTCTTAACAGGACGTAGAAATAATTTACAAGTTTTCTAAAGTAATGCTCCAGGAGAAGAGAAATTGGAGGCCTTGAGTGAAGAAGAAGACTGTATAATATGGTCAAGGTGGGGGGTACATTCAGGCTGTCTTGGTCAAAATGAAATATTCCTTGATGGGGCTTATTAAACAACTTTCCTATAATATGTTGAAAGGGTGTAATGTGCTTTTGATTTAAAAGTTTTGGATAGGCTTTCTTAGCATGAGGTATTTCAAAAAAATCACGTAAGTTTCTGTGTCCAGGGTGGTGACATGGTGAGATGTGACATAGTAATGCTGGTAGTGATGAGTAGTCCCATTAAAAAAAAAAAAAAAAAAAAAAAAAAATTGAAGGTGAGCAAAGAACATTTTTTACAAATGTGGGATGTTAGAAAAAGAACAGAATCAATAATGACACTGAACCTTTTTTTTTTTTTTTTTTCTGAGCAATGGGAAAGGTGGCATTTTCATTACTGTTGGTTTTATGGAGTCAGTCATCAGACTAGCAAACAAACTCCATCAACTCTTACAGAATATAAGGTTTCTTTTCTCCACTGTGGCTATGTTAGTCACCAGGACTATTTTCTTCTTCCCATTTCGTATCTATCTAATGCTTAGTTTTTCTTTAGAAATCTGCTTTTATGCTATCATTTCAATAAACTCATTCCTGGGATTCCTAGACAGATATGGTGATGTCAATATTATTGATGTTATTGCTGTTGCTGAAATTTTGGCACTATGCTTGGTTCTGTACTAAGGCCTATACATGAATTATCTAATATAATCTTTATAGCAATTTGATAAGTCATTACAATTTATTTATTTGTTTTTACAAATGCAAAAATGAGGGGTTAGAGGTGTTACTCTTAGAGATAAAGACACAAAGTTAGAGATGGTGGTACTGATAGATAAATTTATTTCTGTGTGGCTCCAGAGGACCAATCCCTTAAACTTCTAGATAATGAATTAAATGCAATTATTGATGAATGATGATTTGTTCTGTTGCCTGTATTTAGTTTCCCCTGAAGTAATTGCTTTTGTAATTTAATTAATCCTTGTATCCATCCTTTATTTCTCCCAGTTACCCCTGTGGTTACTGTTGCTATCCACCCTTCAATTCTTTCTGTTTTGTAATTCTCTACTGGATCATAGTTGAAAGAAAGATTGTTTCTTTATTCGAAAAAATGTAGCAGTATCCCATAGCAAATTATGAATATAAAGCAAGTGGGTTTTATTAAAGGTCACATTTACCTGACTTTTTAAATCTACTCACATTGCTCATTATCTAAGTATTTATTTATTGATCTGTGTTAGTACAGTTTTCATAATGAGAATAGTATACTGTACTGGAGAATTTAAGCAAGGAGGAACTTGAACATAATTTGGTACATCTTTCTACCCAAAGGAAAATTCCTTTCATACCCCCCCCATGACAAAATCTCACTTTATCTCTGATTAATTATGACAGTGAAGGGAAAAACAGAGTGGCTCAAAGCAGTCAGTTTTATTGTTGAATGAATGTATCTGTTCAAATGTTAACCCTAATAGCTGAAATCTTTCTCTTTGTAACTTTTCAATTAGAGTTTCTAGTTCTACCCTTTTAAGAAATAAAAGTAAATTTAAGAATCATACCTTGAGCATGTCACATGCCCAGACACCATAAGATGCCCATCCTGTTCCTCTCAAGATTACTTTTGCCAGGCTAACTTTTACCAATATACTCTGCTGACATCCATCTTCTACCATCTCAGTGGGCTCAAGTTTTACCCCAGCAAGATGCAGGAGAAATATTCATTGCTATGGGCTGCCATATGAAAAAGAAGCAAGTCAATTTACAAAAGTCATCAGGATGATGAGCAGTTCCTAAATAATCCTTCCATGTATTGATTCTATTAAGTAGATGATAGATACATAAACACTTGGTTAATTGATATTAATCACTAATAGATAGTGTTCCTGATGTTGTTCATACTATGAGTTCTCTATAGTGTCTTTGATAGACAAGTTATATCCTACCTCATTTGATCTCTTCCTTTGTCTTCTGCTCAACAGTTGTGCACTCTGACAGTCTTTCTTAGTATTGGAGTTAGTAAAGATCTTCTATCCATCTTAAATACTCATTTTTTTTGTGGTTTTTAAATTAATGGCATTAGTTTGAAATAATCTTATATCTTGGTTAATTTGGAAGAGAACCATTTTTAGCTGAAACTCCTGCTACGCATTACAGTAGATTCTCATTATTCACCAAGTGGTGTTCTAGAAAGTTACTGTGCATACTGAATTAGAAAATGCTGACCCATTGCTCTTAGAAGAAATGCAGAGTTATATTCATACAAGCCTCTGGTCACATTTTTATTAATTGAAATGCCATTTACATTATGTAGGTTAATTTGCCAACAAGGTCTTTCCTTATAAACCAGCCAGTCTTTTTATTGTTGGAAATCTACTCTTCTGTAAAACCCTTTTCCTGAATAACAACACTTAGCAGGTATTTTAAAGATTCTACTATAGTCTCCTGACTAGCAGAATCTGCTTTCCCTGCAAGTTGAACATGTTTCATGCTCTATCTCCTTTTGAAATGTGCAAGCCAGCAAACCAGCACTAGCTGCCAATGGTTTAACATTTTCCTGACCCTGGGTAACGTGACCATAAATTTTTTTGGCATTAAGCCTCACAATAATGCTATCAAATACCCTTTTTAAAAATGGGTCATCACCTCATGAATCCACAAATTTTAGCTACTTTCCCATCTTTTAAGTAAGTTTAATATGCAGTGTAGAAATTGCCTTACTTCCTGGAGCAGTCTCACACACAGATTGGTAAAATTTGTCTTCATTTTTCTATATGTACCATCTTGTGGATTGACTAACATTGAACTCATAGCCAACAGCACTATAATTCATGCTTGAATGAAGTTTATCTCATATGAGTAATTTTCCTGTAAGCTATATAACAGCTTTTTTGTGTAAGTAATGCTAGACCACATTTAGCAGTACACTTAGGGGCCATCTTAGACAGTTAAATCACTAAAAATATGGCAAAAAATATGATAACTGAGGAACTTAATAAACTATGAAAAATAGAGTTGCTTACAGTATAAGGAGTGGAACAAGAAGGCACGGGAATGTTTTGTATGGCCTAGGCCGGGAAGGTCCCCGTTGGCCAACACAAGCTTTGCTGCTTTGTACATGTCTGTGAATGACCCCAAAGTGCCTCAAGTATTGATTTGGGGCTTAAAATAAATTTTAGTGAGTAGATGAATTTTTCAACATGGAATCCATGAATAATGAGACTCGACAGTATTAGAGTTAAAGGACATGAACCTTTTGAATGAAAGAGCACACTCAATGGTCAGCACAAAACCCCTCACTGTATTAAGCCATACATATAGAAATAAAAAAAAATACGGTGTTCATGGATCAAAATAATTAATATTATTGAAATGTCCACACTACTAAAAGTGATCTACACATTCATTCCTATCCATATCAAAATCTCAAAAGCATTTTTACAGAAATAAAAAAATACTAAAATTTATACAGAAGCACAAGACCCTAAATAGGCAAAGCAATTCTGAACAACAACAAAAAAAGCTGGAGAAGCAAAAGCTACTGATTTCACTATAGTGCAAAGCTACAGTAATCAAAATAGAATGATACATAAAAAACAGACATATAGAACAATGCAACAGAATAAAGAGTCAAGGAATAAACCAATACACATATAGTCAGGTGATTTTCTACAAGGGTGCCAAGAATAAACATTGAGAAAGCAACAGTCCCTTAAATAAATGGTATTGGGAAAACTGGATATCCACATGTAAAAGAAATAAAATTAGTAACTTATCTTACATCATACACAAAAATAAACTCAAAATAAAGACTTAAGCATAAGACCTGAAGCCATTAAACTCCCAGAAGAGAATATAGGGGAAAATCTATTTGACATAGGCTTTGGCAATTATGTCATTGATATGACACCAAATGACACAAGAAACAAGATTGAAAATAGACCAGTGGGACTATATTTCTGAACAGCAAAGAAAATAAAAAGGCTACCTATGGGATGGGAGAAAATATTTGCAAATTAAACATTTGATAGTTAATATCCAAAATATGGGAAAAACTTCTACAACTCGATCACAAAAATAATAATCTGATTTAAAAATCAGCAAGGGACCTGAATAGACATTTCTCCAAAGAAGACAGACAAACATCCAACAGGTGCATGAAGAGGTGTGTCCCATCAGTAATCATCAGGGAAATGCAAATTAAAACCACAATGAGATATCACTTGTTCAGGACTAGTATTATTAAAAATGTAAGAGATAATAGGTATTGGTTAGGGTGTGGAGAAAAAGAAATCTTTGTACACCATTGGTGAAAATGTAAATTGGTGCAGCCACCATGGAACGTACTTGGAAGTTCCTCAGAAAATTAAGAGTAGAACTACCACGAGATCTAGCAATCCTACTTCTGGATATATATTCAAAGGAACTGAAATAAGGATTTCAAAGATATATCTGTATACTCATGTTCATTTAAGCATTATTGACAAAAATCAAGACATGAAAGCAACCTATATGTCCATTGACAGATAAATGAATAATGAGAATATGATATATACATACAATGGAATATTTTTCAGCCTCCAAAACGAAGTAAATTCTTCTCTATGCAACAACATAGATGAACCTGGAGGACATTATGATGAGTGAAGTAGACAAGCCACAGAAGGAAAAATACTATAGGATCCAACTTATATGAGGAGTTTAATGTAGTCAAACTCATAGATGCAGAGAAGGGAATAGTGGTTGCTAGGGACTAAGGGGAGGCAGGAATCCAGAATTATTAATCTAAGGATAAAAAGTTTCAGTTATGTAAGATGAGTAAGTCTTAGAGATCTACTGTACAGCATAATGCTTATAGTTGATGGTACTGTACTGTATACTTAAAAATTGCTGAGGGTAGATCTTGTGTGAAGTATTCTTGTCACAATAATATAATAACAATAATAATAAAGACAGCAGGAGGAAACTTTTGGAGGTGATGGATAGGTTTATGGCATAAATTATGGTGATGGTTTCATGGGTTTATACTTATCTCCAAACCCATTAAGTTATATACATCACATATGTACAGTTTAGTGTATATCAATCATACCTCAATAAAGTGATTTAAAAGAAAAAGTCAACCCTTGATAGATTGTTGTGAAATTTTAGAACATTACTGTAAGCGATGATTCAAAAAAGCTTCCAGATAGCAAAAAAAAGGTATTTTCATCTAGAAGATTATTTAGATAATTTTCTCATGACAGTAACTAGAAAAGACATATGAATGAACTTTTAAAAATTCCTCATTAGAAACCTAGGAAGATAAGAAGGAATTAGCCCAACCTGGAACAAAGTGTTAGAATAAACCAATAACAGAGAGATGACTAAATAGAAATATGGCACTTCACATAAAAAGAAATCCAAATAGCCAATGAAATAAATTAAAAAGCTGTTCAATTTCATTTGTAACCAGAGTTGCTGTTTGTTTATTAGGATGTGGAACAATGGGATATCTTAAACATTTCTCTATGGTCATGTAAATCTCTAGCCTGGTAAACACTTTGCATTATCTAGCTAAATGGAAGTAATATATAGGTTATGATCCAACTGTTTCACTCCTGGATGTAGATGGGAGAAGAACTCATATGCATGCATACCTAGGTAGACACAGAAGAATGTTCGCAGCAGCATTGTATGACACACAAGACCAGGAATCAACAGAAGTGACTATCAAATAATAAATGAATAATTTATGGTACAGTCATTCAATGAAATACTGTACAACAATGAAACAAATTACTAATTCAGAAATGAAGAGCCACAACCCCAAACTGCATAATTTGTGTCAATATGTATACAATTTCAAAGCAGGAAAACTAAATGGTATCTTAAGGAAACACAGAAAAATTATAAAATATAAAGAACATTAATGTAAATATTATACTTGTAACTATAGTAGTACCTCTAGGGGCAAAAGAGGTTTATAATCAGAGTTCTGGTCTATATTTTGACATGATTATAAGGATGTTGACTTTATGCATTTATTACTCTTAGTGATTGTTTTAAATATTTTTGTGTGTATATTGCATTTTGTTATTTTAAAAAATTAATAAAAGTTCTTATAAAAGGCAGCATTCATTTACTCTTCTGAAAGGAAAAAAAACTATTTAAAAACAAAATATAACTCTCTTTAAAAACATAATTCAAATTGTTCAACTGAATTATATTAAACTAACTGGAGGTATATAAGTAAGCCTAAAATTTGAGTGTAAATGTTTTAAAAGAACAATTTAAATGTTCAAAAAGTTAGCAGAATAGAAATAATAATAAACTTTCAAACACAGTATTGGGAAGTGGGGGCTAAAAATTAGAAATAATTGTAACAATGATAATTTTCTCAACTTCCATACCTCACACTCAATAACTGATGTATGTAATCTAAACATGGAATCCAAAAAGTAGCTTCTTCAATATTCTAAGGCTGCATCCTTCTTAACCTTAGAAATATTTTATTTCAGAACTACCATACTTTTGTGGAAACATATTTAGAAAACTTGTCACTTCAGTCATTTTCTTCAGTTTTATTTAAATAAATTAAAAGTTAATATTTTAAAGGTGGAAATAATATGTATTTAATGATTATATTATATAAAACTAACATCTACATTCATAAATGTGTGGAAAGAAACCTATAATGCTCACTTTCAGGGGTGTTAAATTATCTAATAATGGTTTTGTTGTGGTCTTCCCTCTCCGACTCTTTGTATCTTTCAATAGGGTCTTAAAAATGAATTAATATTTAATAAAGTTTGGCACCTAACTTGACAGCATAAAGTTTTTAGATTATATTTTAAGTATATACAAATAAACATTCTTATGTATGTGTATACACTATATATGTTTTATTGTGTTTTATATATAGGAAACTTTCAGTAGTGATGGGCCTTTTTAGAAGGATTTAAGAACAAAGAATGGCAAAAATTAGCAGATCATAAGAGTAATTGAAGGAAAAGGCTTCAAATGTAAAAGAATACTAGAACAACCCATGCAACATTGGTATCTACCATCTGATCTACCATCTGATCTACTTAATTAATTTGCTGGTAACAAGAGGCTCAAGACTGTACATTGCAAAATTTCTTATAAATGTCTTGATTTCCACTCATTTATAATTTTTTTTATTTTTACAATTTGCAAAAAGTATTTTTATAAAAACTGTATATAGAGAAATATTAGAATATATGTATTTAAAATATATACCTGATATAGCACATATATTTGACCATATCTGTATATGTACATAGAATATACATATTTTTATACATATACAGAATATGTGCATTTGTATATATAATTTTTAGAAGAAAATATTTAATACTTTAGCTAACATAAAATAAGTATCTATTTCTTTAATATAGAGTAACTTAGGCCGTGGATTGAAGAAAAAAACTTTCTAGTCATATAATTCTGAGAAAAGCAGAGAAAAGAGTGAGGATAAAAGTTATAACTTAGATAAGAGACACGAACCAAGATCACAGCTGGATTCCAACTACAGTGATCTCTCAGATATTACTGTTTTGATTTTTTTTTTCATTTTTTTCCTTGTGTGATGCCTTTTAATTCTTACATTGGACCACTTGGTTAGATCATTTTTATTTTACAGATATTTCTCTATTTCCATTTCTTTGTCACAATTAGTTCCCATCCCTTCTAAAGAATTTTAATTTCATAATTTCCTCAAGTTTTCTGGAGGAAGTTCCCTTGTTTTCTATTCACTTTTCATTAACATGCCATTCAAGCTGTATGAATTGAATATATTTTAAAAATTATCTGAGGACGCTTCCCAGGGTTTTCTCTCCAAATTCTCCTCTTTTCGTTGGAAAAACCTGCAGGGGTACTCTGTGTTCTGGGTGGGCTTGCCTCTCAAGGAGCTTCACTTCTGTGTCAGTAGTTGGGGAACTGGTCTCTGTGCAGACAGTTTCCGAATTCCAGAAATGTGAGGCCTTTGTTGGGAAAATATCCATTTTTCTTTGAATAGAAGCTTTCACTCACCCTATTTTGTCTCGGAGGAAATTATTTAACTCCTTAGATATTTTGCATTCTCAAATGGGGAGAAGTATGGGACTGAGGTCCGCTTTTCCACACAATGCATTTCCAAGTCTCATCTCACTGCCTTTAGTCCCTGGATAGTCTGATCCTGAGGCTTCTTGCGTTTCTGCTACATCGACTTGAACCTTCTGGACTATATCCTCTGCCTCATCATCCAGACTTGAACCATCTGGACTATATCCTCTGCCTCATTTTCTAAGTTTCTAAAAACTTAGAAAAAGCTAAGTTTTTCTCAGGCTGGTTTTGCTAACTATTAATGTTATTATTCATTTTTAATTAATTATTCTTTGCCTTTTAAAAATGTATTTTCCTTCTACTGATGGTACTCTTCTCAAACTCTTAATAAGAAGTTTCTATCCTTTTGGAATTTTTTTTTTTTTTTTTTTTTTTTTTGGAGATAGAGTCTCTCTCTGTTGCCCAGGCTGAAGTGCAGTGGAGTGATCTTGACTCACTGCAAGCTCCGCCTCCTGGGTTCAAGCCATTCTCCTGCCCCAGCCTCCCGAGTAGCTGGGACTACAGGCTCCCGCCACCACCACCGGCTAATTTTTTGTAGTTTTAGTAGAGACAGGGTTTCACCGTGTTAGCCAGGATGGCCTCAATCTCCTGACCTCATAATCTGCCTGCCTCGGCCTCCCAGAGTGCTGGGATTACAGGCGGGAGCCACCGCACCCGGCCCTTTTTGGACTTTTAAACTATGTTTTTAGTAGTATTAGGACAGAGAAGAAGAAAAGCACATTTGTTCTCCTTTCCACTTTTTACCGACAGCTCAGAGATGGAGAAGTTCAATGTGCTCTGTGAGAAGCTGAACGTGGATAAATCTCTGGAAACTGGACATAGGTGGATAGTAAAGACCACCTCAAATACTTGAAATGTGTTTTCCAAGATCATGTAAATCACCTGAGCTGGGGAAGAGATAACTGACATGCGTTATACTTCAGAATGTAGGTTTGGAAAAGGTAGATAAGAGCTAGTAGAACAGTGGAGACTGGCTCCAACTTAGCATTTGTTTGACTCAACCCCTAGGGGCCTGAAAATACTTCTTAAAAAAATATGGAGATATGATCCGAAATCCTAACCAGCTTTTTCTAATGAGATGCAATATGTATTTTTGTAGAATGAAACCACGGATTTGTACTTGATGTTTTTATCTAACTAATACTAAATTTATTTTGTTAACAAAATCTACACATGCTATAAACTCAGATGAGAAAGACCTCCAAACTGTTAGAGTGCTCAGGACCGTAAGTTAGAACTGGATGAAATGAGCATGTAAGTTATCCATTGTATCATCATTTTCCCACCAAGAAAAAAAAAAAAAGCAAAAAAACAGAATTAAAGCTTTTCTCTTTGTCAGCTTGTCATCTGAGTAATGGAAGAGGAGGGTGAGCTTGAATTAAATATGATGGGAGGGATACATTGATTCATATTCATAATGAGATGTGGTTGTAAAAAATTTACCCAGTTAATTAGTATGTCAGTCAAAATAAGGCAGGGGATTTAGATAAAAGTAATAGCTTAAAAAAACTACAGCAGAAAAAGCCATTAACTATTATGCTTAAAAACAAAATAACCACTTGCTGCAACATTTCTTACCTTGGTATGGCAGAAAAATAATGTGTTAGAAATAGCAAAACCTTAGGGTACATAAAAAGTATGTATAGTGAACAAAGGCTGATATTGAGTTTTTGTGTCTCTTCCCAACTTTAGCTCCAAGTCCACGTAGTCTCCGCAATAAGGCAGCATTATGAGCATCAAATGGACTTTGTGGGTCAAGCCTAACCCTTTAGAATTATTCATCTTTATCATAGGCATTTATGCTTCACTTAAAAATTACTTGCTTATCAACATTGGCTTATGCAAATTATAATTCATATTATGAACATTTGTACAGTGTGTTTATTTACCAGGGAGAAGCAAAGTGGTTCATTGAGAATACTCGTGTGTACTTCTTTCTGCCTATTTCCATAATTTTTTACCTAGTGCAGAGTCTTTAGGGGAAAGGAAAAGATCAATCTTATGGGCCTACAAAATGGTTTGTTCAAAATCTGTTCAACCATGTGATGTGCCATTACGCTCTAGTGAACAAGATAGACACGAACCCCTCTCTCAAGTGCTCACATTCTGTTAGAGGGAAACACACAATAAATAAAAAAATACATAGTTTTGAATTGTACTGAGCACTAAAAAGAAAATAAATCACAGTGATGAGTAGGACCTTCTACTTCGGTTAGGATGGTCTGGGAATGGCTGAGTCACCTTAGCTACTTAAGAAGGAACTCTGAGGAGGAGGTGACATTTGAGCTGAGACAGAGTGATAGAGAGGAAGCAGCCATAAAAAGGACAGAGATCCTGAAGCAGGAAGGAGATTGGGATATCTGAGTAAAACAAAGAGAAGATGGAAGATACATTTTTCTTAAGTGCATATGCCTAGGTAATGGATTATAACCCAGAATAAATTCTTTAGACCCTTGTCAAAGAAGACAAATTCAACTAATGATTTAGCAAAATTTACAATTTTAAGAAACCATGCTAATTCTTCTCTAGAATGCATTGTTCTTATATAGTTTTTCTTGAAATGCCGTGCCTCTGTTTCATTGTCACTCCTCAAACTAATTTTCTTGCAGTACTACTTAATGGGTGTTATAATTATCTTGATTAAATGTAAAAGCCTCGTTACATTCTTAACCGTTGTGGTCCATAGCCATGGATGGCATCTTCTGGCTACATATCGTCTCTGTTTTAAATAGTCATGAAATCATTTTGAAAATTAGGAAGAACAAAATCATATCACAATGATAACTGTCTATGTGGATATTCTAACTTTTCTTTTGTAGGTGATTTTGAATATATGTATAGTGTACAGGTACACACTGGAAGATTTCTTTTTGTTTCAAAGGAAATAGTGACCTTAATTGCTTTGATTTTAAGTTGGTCATCTTTTCTGGCTTTTAGATTTAAGGCCATCTACTTCCAATAGACTCACAACACTACAACACACAGCCGTTTCTTCAAATCACAAGTAATGTTTTTTCCTTGTTGTATAAAACACGGAAAACCAAGAAGGAATATAATGGAAAAATGTTTGTGGAAGTTTAATGGGAGTAATTGGATGAATATATTCTTTTCATGTTACATTCAAAATGTTATCCTCTGATGTCGTCAGTATTAACCTTTTTCTCCTTTGGAGATGAACAGGTCTTAATTTTATATTCACTCATGTACATGCACAACCCACCCACAAAAGAATATTAATATTCAGCATGCAAAAATTGCACATTAAAATTGTAGTTAAGTCTAAGAAAATGGTTGCCCACAGAATTTAGATCTTTGATTACTTTTTATTTTGATTTATTAATGGAGCATTTCACAAAAAGCCAAAGTAGAGTAGATAGATTATTAGCTGGGCTTGTATTACTGAGGTCATAAAAATCAGGAAGTAAACATGGAAAACATAACTGTCAAATTATTTATGGGCTTCTTTTTAGCATAAAGGTTGTTAAGGCTGCCTGTATATTTCCAGGTAGATTTGGCAGCAAATGGAGTGAAGTAAGCCAATTAGATTATGTGAAAACAGTTTTCCCCAGGTTCCAGATTGTTTGATATTGGGGTATAGATAATGAAGATCCATTGTAGGCTGCTACTCAAAGAGTATTGAGCCTTGACAAAAACATGTGACTATTGGAATTTAGGAAGAAATAGGGATGGAATAAAAATTTATAAGACCAAGGCTAAGACGTATGTATTTCCTACTTTCTGAGATAAGAGAAATTTAGAAAAAGTTCAGTGAAAAAACAATGAGTTATTAGTTTTAAATATTTTAAAACCCTGGGATTAGGATGATAGTTATGGCCCAGTGGAGAAGATGAATTAGGAGCTCAGTCAGGCAAGGAAAGGGAATTTTGACATAGTAGTTCCTTTAACACTTCTTGCAAGCAAGGGCTGGAACTACTGTCACAGTGCAGATGCCACTGGGCCTGAAAGTGTAAACTATGACGTTAAAGATATTTCCAACAGAGGAAATGCAGCAGTGCAGTAATTTTGACAAGGGAAAATCTGACAAATAAAAGACCTGATGCTAAGTCCTAACAAATAGGCCTGTTTCTCATATTTTCCAATAGAAAATATCTGTATCAGTTACTCTCCACCTCCTGTTTTTTTTTTTTTTTCAGAGTCAGATGAGCAACTGTATTCCCTTTGTTGGATTTACTGTCAGAAAAAATACATTTAAAATACAACTTTGGAATAATTTATTCTATTCTTAAAAGTAAATACATTTTCCCCAATATAAATCTTCTCCTATGTATAATTAATAATGTGTTTAAAATATTTTTTTCAAATTTTGAAGAAAAATCAATCTTTAACAAATGCTTTTTGAGAAGGTCAATATTGAATACAAAACATGACAAAGTCCATAGATTGTTAAAAATTAAGTCATCGCTAGGTACCAACTCAGTCACAGTAAAATAAAGCAGAAGGCAGACTTCCGAAGCCCCCAGTTCCAGTTCTTTACTCCTGGACAGCATTTCTAGATCTACTCTAGGCAAAAAGGGAATCCTCAGCTGTAATGGGATGAACTCAATCGTAGAATTCACCACCTGCTGAATAAATGGGTCTTTGCCTAGAATAAACACCAATGGCAGCCAAGCAGCCATGGCTGTGTGCCATAGTAGATGAGCCCTAGAACTGTGCAGGTCTGCAAGGTTTTACATGTGACCCAGTGCAGTGCCACTATGGTGGCCATGGGAGTATTTGTGTCTCCTGTCATGCAACTCTACACAGCCCAATGTGACGAGAAATTCCTTCTGACCTGGGGAAAGAGAAAGAGAGGGAAACTACCTGGTAACCCATGGAATTATCCATTGCCTTACCCAAGTCCATCAAAGCTGTCTATTTAAGAGTGTGCAAGAGTCACAGCATACCTGGGTTTAGGGTACCCATTAGTGCTAAAATGGCTGTATTGAACATAGGCTTAGGTCACAACACAATTTCTTTTGAATTCCTGGGAAGCCCTCTCAAGAAGAATGGGTACACACAAGCCCAGACTGTGAAGACTGGAATAAATATCAATCTCTTCTATGTCCAAACATCAACAAACATTCTCAATCACCAAGAACATCTGGGAAAACATGACCTCACAAAATATTCTAAGTAGGTCACTTATGACCAATTCTGAAGTGATATATGAACTTTCAGACAGGGAATTCAAAATAGCTGTTTTGAGGAAGCTCAACAAACTTCAAAGAAATTTAACAGTCATTATATATATATATATATATATATATGTACGCAGAAATTCTGGAACTGAAAAATTCAGATGACACATTGAAAAATGCATCAGAATCTCTCAAAAGCAGAACTGATTAAGCAGAAGAAAAAAATCAATGAGCTGAAATACAGGCTGTATGGAAATCTACAGTTCGAGGAGAAAAAGGATAAAAAATAATATACTATGCCTAGATTTACAGAATAGCATCAAAAGGGAAATCTACATTATTGGCCCTAAAGTGATTGTAGAGAGAGAGAGAGATAGAAGGAGAAAGATTATTCAAAGAAATAATAAAAGAGAACTTTCCAAACTTAGAGAAAGATATAAATATTCAGGTACAAGGAGATCAAAGAATAGCAAGCAAATTCAACCCAAATAAGGGTACCTCGAGGCATATAATAAACTTTCAAACGTCAAGGATAAGCGAAGGATATTAAGAGCAGCAAGAAAAAATAATCAAATAACAATTAAGGAGCTCCAGTATGTCTGGAATCAAACTTCTCAGTGGAAACTTTACAGGTCAGAAGGGAGTAAAATATTCAAAGTGCTAAAGGAAAAAACTTCCAACTTAGAATATTATATCCAGCAACATTATTCTTCAAATAAAAAACAGAAATAAGTGTTTTTACATATCAGCAAAAGCTAAGGGATTTTGTAAACACCAGACCTGTCCTTGTGAAAAGGTACGAAAAAAGAAAGAATTCTACGTATATTGATTAGAAGAATGATTATTGTTAAAATGTCTCTGCTACCCAAATTGATCTACAGATTCAATGAAATCTCTATCAGAATACCAATGATATCTTCACAGAAAAAAAAGTTATAAAATTTATATGGATCCACAAAGAGCAGACCAAGAATAGTCAAAGCAACCTTGACCAAAAAGTACAAACCTGGAGGCATCACATTACCTGACTTCAAATTATACTGTAAGCTATTGTAACCAAAGTGGTGTGGTATGGACATAAAAACAGACACATAGACCAATGGAAGATAATATAAAACCAAAAAATAAATCCATGCATTTATAGTCAACTCATTTGTCAAGAACATACATTGAAGACAGGGCAGTTTATTTAATAAATGATGCTGGGAAAATGGATATTCATATGCAGAAGAATGAAACGACTCCTTTTTTTTTTTTGCCATATATAAAAGTTAAATCAAAATGGGATAAAAACTTAAATCTAAGACTAGAAACTATAAAACCAGTAGAAGAAAAACTTGTGAAAACACTCCAGGACATTGGTCTGAGCAAAAATTTTGTGAGCAATATCCCACAAAAACAGGCAACCAAGGCAAAAATGGACAAATTGTATCACACAAAGACAGTCAACTTAGTGAAGATACAACTCATAAAATAAAATATTTGCAAACTAGCTATCTGAATGTACAAAGAGCTCAAACAACTCAATAGGAAAAAAACAAATAGTCCAATTAAAAATGGGAAAAAATATCTGAGCAGACATTTCTCAAAATAAGACATACAAATGGCAAACTGGTATATAAAAATATTCAACATCACTAATCATCAGAGAAATGACAGTTAAAACCACAATGAGATAGCATCTCACCCCAGTTAAATTGACTTTTATCCAACAGACAGGCAATCACAAATGCTGGCAAGCATATGGAGAAAGGGGAACCCTTGTAATCTGTGGGTATGAATGTAAATTAGAACAACCACTGTGGAGAACAGTATTGTTTCTCAAATAACTGAAAATAGAACTACCATGTACCATACAATCCACCAATTCCACTGCTGGGTATATATCCAAAAGAAATGAAATAAGTGTATTGAAGAGACATGTGCACTCTGATGTTTATTGCAGCTGTGCTGACAATAGCCAAGATATGAAATAAACCTAAGCATGCATCAGCAAATGAATGGATAGAAAAATGTGGTATATATACACCACGGAATAGTGTTTAGCCACAAAATAGAATGAAATACACTGTCATTTGCAACAATATGGATGGAACTGGAAGACATTATGTTAAGTTAAATAAACCAGGCAAAAAAGGAAAAATATCACATGTTCTCACTAATATTTGCTGACTAAAACACAGTTAAATTTATGGAGATACAGAGTAGAATCATGGTTAACCAGAAGCTAGAAAAGGTTAGTGAAAAGATGGGAATAAAGACAGAATAGCTAAAGGGTACAAATATACAATTAAGCAGGAGAAATAAGATGTAGTGTTCAGTAGCATAATAGGGTGATTATAATTAACAATAATTTATTGTATATTTCAAAATAGCCAAGTGTAGAATTAGAATTGGATTTTCAAAAAGTTTTAACCTTCAACAGATATATTTTAATTTTTAGAAATCCTTTGTTTTTCAAATAGTTTGGAAGTTTTCCAAGGAGTTAAACCTAAGACTACCAGGCAGTAATTCCACTCCTAGGTGTCTGCCAACGCAATACTAAAACATGTATCCACAGAGATACTTATGCATGGGTGTTCATAGTGGCATTATTCCTAATAGCTAAAATATGGAAACTATATTTTATCAAATGGTAGATGGATAGAAAAAAAGAAATGGTGAACTGTCTATATGATGGAAGACTGTTCACCAATAAAAATAAACTGACACTTACTAAACCATGGGTGAATCTCTTTTTTAACCTTTTTACTTTTTTAAAAACATGTTATTTTTAATTTTATTTTTTATAAGTTGTTAAAGTACAGGTGGTATTTGGTTATATGAATAAATTCTTTAGTGATGATTTGTGAGATTTTGGTATACCCATCACCCAAGCAGCATACACTGCATGATAAATGTAGTGTTTTTTCCCTTGCCCCCTTCCAACACTTTCTCCCAAAACCCCAAAGTCCATTGTATCATTCTTATGCCTTTGCATCTTCATAGCTTAGCTCCCACATATCAATGGGAACATATAATATTTGGTTTTTCCATTCCTGAGTTACCTCATTCAGAATGTTAGTCTCCAATCTCATCTAAGTTGCTGCAAATGCTCTTATGTAAATTCATTCCTTTTTATGGCTGAGTAGTGTTTCACAAGATATATATACCACAGTTTTTTTTAATCCACTCATTGATTGATGGGAATTGGGATTGGCTTCACGATTTTGCAATTGTGAATTGTACTGCTGGAAACATGTGTGTGCTAGTTTCATTTTTGTGTAATAACTTCTTTTCCTCTGGGTAGATACCCAGTAGTGGAACTGCTGGATCAAATGGTAGTTCTACTTTCAGTTATTTAAGGAATCTCCACACTGTTTTCCATAGTGGCTGTACTAGTTTACATTCCCACCAGCAGTGTAAAAGTGCTCCCTGATCACTGCATCTACATCAACATCTACTGTTTTTGATATTTTGATTATGGCCATTCTTGCAGGAGTAAGGAGGTATCACATTGTGGCTTTTATATGCGTTTCCCTGATCATTAGTAATGTTGAGCATTTTTTTTCATATGGTTGTTGGCCATTTGTATATCTTATTTTGAGAATTCTTTATTCATGTCCTTAACCCACTTTTTGGTGGGATTGTTTGTTTTTTTCTTACTGATTTGAGTTCGTTGTAGATTCTAGACATTAGTCCTTTGTCAGATGTATATAGATTGTGAAGATTTTCTCCCACTCTGTGGGCTGTCTGTGTACTCTGTGGACTTTTTTTTTTTTTTTTTTTTTTTTTTTGCCATGCAAAATCTCTTTAGTTTAATTAAGTTCCAACTATTTATCTTTTTTTTTTTTTATTTTGCTTCTGGGTTCTTGGTCATGAAATTCTTGCTGAAGCCAACATCTAGAAGGGTTTTTCTAAGTTATATTCTAGAATTTTTATAGTATTACATCTTAGATTTAGGTCCTTAATCCATCTTGAGTTAATTTTTGTGTAATGTGAGAGATGAGGATCCAGTTTTATTATCCTACATGTGGCTAGCCAGTTATTCCAGCACCATTTGTTGAAAAGGATTTCCTTTCCCCCACTTCATGTTTTTGTTTGCTTTGTTGAAGATCAGTTGGCTGTAAGTATTTGAGTTTATTTCTGGGTTTTCTATTCTGTTCCATTGGTCTATATGCCTATATTTATACAAGTACCATTCTGTTTTTGTGACTATGGCCTTATAGTATAGTTTGAAATCAGGCAGTGTGATGCCTCTAGGTTTGTTCTTTTTGCTTAGTCTTGCTTTGGCTATGTGGGCTCTGTTTTGGTTCCAAATTAATTTTAGAATTGTTTTTTTCTAATTCTGTGAAGAATTATGGTGGTATTTTGGTGGGGATTGCATTGAATTCATAGATTGCTTTTGGCAGTATTGTCATTTTCATAATATTGATTCTACCCATCTGTGAGCATGGGATGTGCTTCCATTTTTTGTGTGTGTCATTTATGACTTCTTTTAGCAGTGTTTTGTAGTTTTCCTTTTAGAAATCTTTTCACTCCTTGGTTAGGTATATTCATAAGTCTTTCAGTTTTTTTTGCAGCTATTGTAAAAGGGGTTGAGTTCTTGATTTGATTCTCTGCTTAGTCACTGTTGGCGTATAGAAGAGTTACTGATTTACGTACATTAATCTTGTATCTGGAAACTTTGCTGAATTCTGTTATCAGTTCTAGGAGCTTTCTGGAGAAGTCTTTGGGGATTTCAAGGTAAATGATTATATAGTCAGCAAACAGTAACAGTTTGACTTTTTCTTTACCAATTTGAATGCCCTTTATTTCTTTCTCTTGTCTAATTGCTCTGGCTAGGACTTCCAGTACTACGTTGAAGGGGAGGGTTGAAAGTGATCATCCTTGTGTTGTTCCAGTTCTCAGGGAAAATGCTTTCAACTTTTCCCCATTCAGTATTATGTTGTCTGTGGGTCTGTGATAGATGGCTTTTATTACATTGAGATATATCCCTTGTACACTAATTTTGCTGAGAGTTTGAATCATAAAAAAATGCTGGATTGTGTCAAATGCTTTATTCTGCATCTATTGAGATGATAATGTTATTTTTGTTTTTAATTCTGTTTATGTAGTGTGTCACATTTATTGACTTGCATATGTTCAACGATCCCTGCATCCGTGATATGAAACCCACCTAATCATGGTGGATTATCTTTTTGATATGTTGTTGCATTCAATTACCTAGTATTTTGTTAAGGACTTTAGCATGTATGTTTATCAAGGATATCAGTCTGTAGTTTTCCTTTTTGGTTATGTCCTTTCCATATTTTGATATTAGAGTGATACTGGCTTCAGAGAATGAATTAGGGAGGATTACTTCTTTCTGTATCTTGTGTAATAGTGTCAAAAATATTGGTACCAATTATTCTTTGAGTGGCTGCTAGAATTCTGCTGTGAATCCTTTTGGTCCTGGACATTTATTTGTTGGTAATTTTTAAACTGACATTTTAATCTCACTGCTTGTTATTGGTCTGTTTAGGTGTCTAATTCTTCCTAATTTAAGATAGGAGGTTTGTATTTTTCCAGGCATTTATCCATCTCTTCTAGGTTTTCTAGTTTATGCACATAAAGGTGTTCATAGTAACCTTGAATTATCTTTTGTATTTCCATCATGACAATTGTAATATCTCCTGTTTCATTTTTTAATGACGTTATTTGGATTTTCTCTCTTCTTTTCTTGGTTTATCTTGCTGGTGGTATATCAATTTTATTCATCTTTTCAAAAAATAGCTTTCTGTTTCATTTATCTTTTGTATGATTTTTGTT
Organism: Piliocolobus tephrosceles; assembly: GCF_002776525.5. Lineage (NCBI taxonomy): Eukaryota > Metazoa > Chordata > Mammalia > Primates > Cercopithecidae > Piliocolobus > Piliocolobus tephrosceles. The sequence goes on along the minus strand of NC_045442.1, from coordinate 53,529,087 downwards.
TCAATTTCATTTAGTTATGCTCTAATCTTGGTTATTTGCTTTCTTCTGTTTGGGTTTGTTTATTCTTGTTTCTTTAGTTCCCTCAGGTGTGACCTTAGAATGTCAGTTTGTGCTCTTTCAGTCTTTTTGATGTAGGCATTTAGGGTTATGAACTTTCCTCTTAGCACCACCTGTGCTGTATCCCAGAGGTTTTGATAGGTTGTGTCATTATTGTTATTCCGTTCAAAGGATTTTTAAATTTCCACATTGATTCATTTTTGACCCAATGCTCATTCAGGACTAAGTTATTTAATTTCCATGTATTTGCATCGTTTTGAAGGTTCCTTTTGGAGTTATTTATAGTTTTATTCCACTGTGGCCTGAGAGTGCTTGACATAATTTCAATTTTCTTAAATTTATTGAGGCTTATTTTATGGCCTATTGTATGGTCTATCTTGGAGAAATTTCCATGAGCTGTTGAACAGAATGTCCTGTATGTATCTGTTAAGTCCATTTGTTCCTAGGTATAATTTAAATCCATTGTTTCTTTGTTGACTGTCTGTCTTGATGACCTGTCTAGTGCTGTCAGTGGAGTTTTGAAGTCCCCCAGTATTGTTGTGTTGCTGTCTACCTCATTTCTTATGTCTATTAGTAATTGTTTTATAAATTTGGGAGCTCCAGTGTTAGGTGCATATATGTTTAGGATTGTGATATTTTCCTGTTGACAATGCCTTTTACCATTATACAGTGTCCCTCTTTGTCTCTTTTAACTGCTGTTGTTTTAAAGTTTATTTTGTCTGATTTAAGAATAGTTACCTCTGCTCACTTTTGCTGTCCATTTGCATGAAATGCCTTTTCCCACTCCTTTACTTTAAGTTTATGTGAGTCCTTGTGTGTTAGATGAGTCTCCAGACAGCAGAAGATAGTGGTTTGTGAGTGGAGCACTTAGGCCATTTACATTCAATGTTAGTATTGAGATACAAGGTACCATTGTATTCATTGTGCTATTTGTTACCTGTGTGCTTTTTTTTTTTTTTTTTTTTGAGACGGAGTCTTGCTCTGTCGCCCGAGCTGGAGTGCAGTGGCCAGATCTCAGCTCACTGCAAGCTCCGCCTCCCGGGTTTACGCCATTCTCCTGCCTCAGCCTCCGGAGTAGCTGGGACTACAGGCGCCCGCCACCTCGCCCGGCTAGTTTTTTGTATTTTTAGTAGAGACGGGGTTTCACCGTGTTAGCCAGGATGGTCTCGATCTCCTGACCTCGTGATCCGCCCGTCTCGGCCTCCCAAAGTGCTGGGATTACAGGCTTGAGCCACCGCGCCCGGCCTTTTTTTGCTTTTTAACTTGTAGTTTTGTTTTATAGGTCCTGTGTGATTTATGCTTTAAAGAGGTTGTGTTTTGATGTATCTCTAGGGTTTGTTTCAAGATTTAGAGCTCTTTTTAACAGTTCTTGTAGTGGTGGCTCAGTAGTGGCAAATTCTCTCAGCATCTGTTTGTCTGAAAAAGACTGTATCTTTCTTTCATATATGATACTTAGTTTCACTGGATACAAAATTCTTGGCTGGTAATTGTTTCATTTGAGAAGGCTGAAGAAAGAGCCCCAATACCTTCTAGCTTGTAATGTTTCTGCTGAGAAATCTGCTGTTAATCTGGTAGGTCTTCTTTATAGGTTACCTATTGCTTCTGTCTCACAGCTTTTAAGAGTATTTCCTTCATCTTAACTTTGGCTAACCTGATGACAACGTACCTAGGCAATGATCTTTTTTGATTTATTTCCCACATGTTCTTTGTGAGTCTTGTATTTGGAGGTCTAGGTCTCTAGGAAGACCGGGGAAGTTTTCTTTGATTATTCCCCCAAATATGGTTTTCAAACTTTTAGAATTCTCTTCTTCCTCAGGAAGACTGTTTATTCTTAAGTTGGTCATTTAACATAATCCCAGACTTCTTGGAGACTTTGTTTATTTTTTTCTTATTCTTTTTCCTTTGTTTTAGGTAGATTGGGTTAATTCAAAGACTATCAGGGGAACCTGCCCCCCAATATTTCAATGTAGGTTCTTTCTATTTTCCCTAAGTGTCGGCCAGTCTGAGAAATAAAGAGAAAGGGTACAAAGAGAAGAATTTTACAGCTGGGCCGCCAGGGGTGACATCACATATTGGTAGGTCTGTGATGCCCACCTGAGCCACAAAACCAGTAGGTTTTTATTAAGGACTTTAAAAGGGGAGTGAGTATATGAACAGGGAATAGGTCACAAGGTCACATGCTTCAAAGGGCAATAAAGATCACAGGACAAAGGACAAAGCAAAGATCACAAGGCAAAGGGCAAAATCAAAAACTCCTGATAAGGGTCTATGTTCAGCTGTGCATGTATTGTTTTGATAAACATCTTAAACAACAGAAAACAGGGTTTGAGGGCAGAGAACCAATCTGACCTCAGTTTCACCAAGGTGGGGTTTTTCCTCAGACTAGTGAGCCTGAGGGTACTGCAGGAGACCAGGGCATCATATTTCAGTCCTTATCTCAACTGCATAAGACAGACACTCCAAGAGCAGCCATTTATAGACCTCCCTCTAGGAATGCGATCCTTCCCCAGGGTATTAATTATTTCTGTTCCTTGCTGAGAAAAGAATTCAGCAGTATCTCCCCTACTTCACATCTGTTTATAGGCTCTCTGCAAGAAGAAAAATAGGGCTGTATTCTGCCCTGCCCCATAGGCAGTCAGACCTTATGGTTGTCTTCCCTTGTTCCCTGAAAATCGTTGTTATTCTGTTCTTTTTCAGGGTGCACTGATTTCATATTGTTCAAAAACACATGTTTTACAATCACTTTGTACAATAGTGGTCCTGAGGTTATGTACATTCTCAGCTTAAGAAGATAACAGGATTATGAGATTAAAGTAAAGACAAGCATAAGAAATTATAAGAGTATTATTTGGGAACTGATAAATCTGCACGAAATCTTCACAATTTATGTTCAGAGATTGCAGTAAAGGCAGGCATAAGAAATTATAAAAGTATTAATTGTGGGAACTGATAAATGTCCATATTAAAATAAAATCTTGGCAATTTGTATTCCTCTGCCACGGCTTCAGCTGGTCCCTCCGTTCGGGGTCCCAGACTTCCTGCAGCAAAAGACCTTGTCTTCGAGCTCTGAATTTCTTTCTTCTACTTGTTTAGTTCTATTGCTGAGACTTTCCAGAGCATTTTGCATTTCTATAAGTGTGTCCATTGTTTCTTGAATTTTTTATTGTTTTTTCTGTAAGCTATCTATTTCCTTGAATATTTGGATTTCCTTGCATTGGGCTTCGTCTTTCTCTGGTGCCTTCCTGATTAGCTTAATGACTAACCTTCTGAATTCTTTTTCAGGTAAATCAGGGATTTCTTCTAGGTTTGAGTCCATTGCTTGTGGACTAGTGTGATTTTTGGGGGGAGGGGGTTGTTAAAGAGCCCTGTTTGGTCATATTATCAGAGTTGGTTTTCTGGTTCCTTCTTATTTGGGTAGACTTTGTCAGAGGGAAGGTCTAGAACTGAAGGCTGTTGTTCAGAATGTCTCATGGAGTGTTCCTTTTATACAGTACTCCCTCCCCTCAAACTTTTCCTATGGATGTGGCTTTCTGTAAGCCAAACTGCAGTGATTTTTTTGTCTCTCTTCTGAGTCTAGTCACCCAGCAAGTATACCTGGCTCTGGGCTGGTACTGGGGGCTGTCTTCACAGAGTCCTGTGATGTGAACCATCTATGGGTCTCTCAGCTGTGTATACCAGAGCCTGTTCTAGTGGAGGTGGCAGGGTGGTGATATGGACTTCACGAGAGTTCTTAGTTTGATGGTTTAATGTTCTGTTTTTGTGCTGGTTGGCCTTCTGCTGGGAGGTGGTGCTTTTCAGAGAGCATCAGCTGTGGCAGTATGGAGAGGAACTGGCAGTGGGCAGGGCCCTAGAACTCCCAAAATTATATGCCCTTTGTCTTCAGCGACCAGAGTGGTTAGGGAAGGAGTATCAAGTAGGGGAAGGGCTAGGCATGTCTAAGTTCACTCTCCTTGGGTGGGTCTTGCTTCTGCTGCTGTGGGGGATGGGAGTGAGGTTCCCAGGTATACGGAGCTGGATACCTAGGAGGATTATGGCTGCCTGTGCTGAGTAATGTAGGTTATCAGGGAATTGGGGGAAAGCCAGCAGTCATGGGCCTCACCCAGTTCCCATGCCAACCGAAGGACTGGTCTCACTTACACCATGCCCCACAACAGCCCCAAGTCTGTTTCTAGGTGGTGAGTGAGCTGGACTTGAGAACTTACCCCAGGCTACCCACCTCCCAGCAGTGAAAGAAAAGGACTCGGTTTTTCTCCCTACCTGTGAAGTCTGCACACTGGATTTGCACCCTCCCCTGGGTTCTGGCCAGGAGGCATCTCACCTCATCCATATTGCTACAAAGTACAGCTGGAGATTTCCTTCTCCTTCTTCCTGTGGTCTTTTCTCCCCGATTCCTCTGGCCTCCCTTCCAGTGAATCCCTGTGTGCCAGGCAGGAATGGCCTGCTTGGAGACTCAGCAAGCTACTGGGGCGTTTATGCTGCTTCCTCTACCCTGTAATTTGCTCAGCTCTCTAAACTGACTCAGCTCCACATAAGGTCATAAACTTCTCCCACAAACAGACCTTCAGTTTCTGCAGTGGGGCTGTGTGTTTGGGAGAGGAGTCTCTCCCTTTCCTGCTTCCACAGTTGGGGCACTCACAGTATTTAGGGGTGTCTCCTGGGTCCTGTGGGAACCGTTTGCCTCCTTCAGAGGGTTTTTGGGTCCTCAGGATTGCTGGCTTGTTCTTGCAGTGGATCCGGAGCTAAAATTCACAATGCAAGCCTCTTCATGCTGCTCTGTCCATTCAAGTTGGAGTTGCAATCTAGTCTTGCCTTCAATCTGCCATGATGATCTAAACCCTGGGCACTCAAAGGCAGAAGTAGACATGGCCTTAGGTCTTGCTCCCCCATATTTTCTGACCTCCGGTGTGCAGCTGTTCCGTTCATGCTGCCCAGAGGTCCAGGCCTGCTTGGTGCCACTGTGTCCTTCCCACTGCTGTCCCTCCCTGACGGAGCAGCAGAGGCAAACTTGCCAAAGTGGGAAACCTGAGCACTAACCTGCCCTGCTGCAGGGACCACTCAATTATGGACAAATCTCAAAAACATCATGCCTAGTGAAAGAAGATAAATATAAGAGACCACACATTGTATAATTTTATTTATATGAAGTGTCCAGAAACATCAAATTCCTAAAGACAGAAAGTAGTTTACTCATTGTCTAGGTCTAAGTATGGGACATGGATTAAGTGTAAATGGACATGAGCGATCTTATTAAGGAGACAAACCATTCTAAAACCGATTTATGTTAATGGTTTTGTGTCCAGAATTGGTTCCTTCCGGTGGGTTCTTGGTCTTGCTGACTTCAAGAATGAAGCCGCAGACCCTTGCAGTGAGTATTACAGTTCTTAAAGATGGTGTATCTGGAGTTTGTTCCTTCAGATGTTCAGATGTGTCTGGAGTTTCATCCTTCCAGTGGGTTTATGGTCTTGCTTGACTTCAGGAGTGAAGCCACAGACCTTTGCAGTGAATGTTACAGCTCTTAAAGGTGGTGCATCCGGAGTTGTTTGTTCCTTCTGGTGGGTTTGTAGTCTCGCAGACTGCAGGAGTGAAGCCGCAGACCTTTGCAATGAGTGTTACAGCTCTTAAAGGTGGCGTGACCAGAGTTGTTTATTCCTTCAGGTGGGTTTGTTGTCTCACTGACTTCAGGAGTGAAGCTGCAGACCTTTGCAGTGTTACAGGTCATAAATGTAGTATGAACCCAAAGAGTGAGCAGCAGCAAGATTTATTGTGAAGAGCAAAAGAATAAAGCTTCCACAGTCTGGAAACAGACCTGAGTAGGATGCAGTTGCTGGCTTGGGTGGCCAGATTTTATTCCCTTATTTGGCCCTGCCCACATCCTGCTGATTGGTCCATTTTGCAGAGCGCTGATTGGTCCATTTTACAGAGTGCTGATTGGTCCGTTTTTACAGAGTGCTGATTGGTGCATTTACAAACCTTCAGCTAGCCAGAAAAGTTCTCCAAGTCCCCACTCAACCCGGGAAGTCCAGCTGGCTTCACCTCTTAGTTTCACCATTACCATAATGGTTCAGTTAAGTTACTAAAAATGGCTAACTTGTACACTCGAAATAGGTAAATTTTATGACATATAAAGTACTGCAATAAAGTTGTTTTTAAAAATAAAATATTTGTTTTTCAAACCAGTATTTCATTTTTTAAACAGTTTTGTTCTTCATGTATTTATTCCTTGTCTTATCACTTCAATCAGTTTATAAGTTCTATTCTTATTTTATAATCACTGTAAAATAGTTTTCATTTTGTAGGTTCTTGAAGGTGTTATTTCTATAATTCACTTTTCTTTTTTTTTTTTTTTTTTTTTTTTTTTTAGGGAGAATACAGATGCTAGCTTTAATATGTGGAAGTCTATCCAGAAATAAACAAGGGATGACAACTTGTACACAATCACAGCAGAAACTCAAAGTTTTTGAATGATCCAAATGAAAGATTTACTTCCAACAAGAAAGGAAGTTTTAAAGGGGCACAAATTGTTTGCATTGTCTGTCAAGGAAGATGAAGTTCTCCACTTAAC
>NC_045442.1:53480776-53517468 GCF_002776525.5 Piliocolobus tephrosceles | reverse complement strand
GGGCTGCAGCAGCTGACCAGCACCGATTGTCCGGCACTCCCGAGTGAGATGACCCCAGTACCTCAGTTGAAAATGCAGAAATCACCGGTCTTCTGTGTTGCTCGCGCTGGGAGATGGAGACTGAAGCTGTTCCTATTCGGCCATCTTGCTCCGCCCACTATAATTCACTTTTCTTTTATTAGTTAACTCTCTTTAATGTTATGATGGTTTTGTATATGCTTTATAATTTTATGTCTCCACTATTCTGGTTTTCTTTCTATACACATTGACTATTGGTTCCTTACTACTTGTGTCCTACAATTTATATACTTTGAAGTCCTTAGAAACTTTATGAGTTGCACAATGACTCCCCTTGATTCCTCTCTCTGCTTCAGGTCTGAGGCCACATCTATCCAATCTTGGCCTTCAAACTCATCCTTCAGCCCTTTGTCCAAGATCTGCTGCCCTAGGAGCTGCCTTGAGCTTGACGGCTGCTTACCTTTCCTACCTTCTGTTTACTTTTGACTCTGGCACATGCAAATGACTTCTGAATTTATTTCTTTTGAGCAGAGTGATTTCTTGAATGGTACTCATATTTTTTAATTAGTGTTTTCTGTTGTTTCAGCAAGAAGATTATCCTTTTATACCAACTTATTCCAGCATATTGTTGAAATTCTGTTTCTTTAGGAATGTTCTAATTTACCAGTTACTCACATAGTTATAGTTTTTTTAAATGGGTATTTTTTTTTTCTTTTCACAAAGAAACAGTATGACGTAACTATGAACTATGGTCAATGAACATGTGGATATATTGTGATTGTTGTCAAAGGATGTTACATGTTTTGTTGAGGTGGTTATCAGTTAAGGTGGTTATCACCTGTATTAAAAATATGTTCTAGAGTTTATATTTTAATAAAAAATTTTTAAGGCAGATATTTAACTTGAAAAGCTGAATAGCTAGCTCTATGAATTTGTATAATATATTGAGTACTTAATTTTATGACTAATAACACAGAAAGGATCCTATCCATACTACATAATTGAATAAACACCAGGGAGCTGAAGATTAGACAGTATTTGTTGCATGATAAATAAAGGATAATGTGATTTTATGTAATATTTTGTTCATTAAAATATGATTTTAAAATATCACTAAAATCCCTTTTACAATAACTGCAGTCAATTTCCAATTATTTGACTCTGCTCATAAATTGTGACCAAATACTTTTATATTCTTTAACCTCTCCTTCCCTTATGTCTTCAATGACTTGGAACTCTTCTCAATAAACTTGGCAATGAAACAAAATTTGATTACCTCTTCTACCTAGGAATTGATCAAAATAACCTGAAGCTAAACTGACAATTTGTTAGACTTGTAAAATATTCAGTCTTAAGTGAAAGAAATTTTTTTCTCACTGATGAAACTGAATAAGAAGAGGAATTCAGTTTTCTCACTATGTACAGATCTGTGAATTGATGTAATACAAAGCAAATATGGTTTTATAAAATACAAGCTAGACGTACTCTTGTACTTCTTAAGTTGTCTTGTTGTAGTTGGTAAAATTGATGCAGTTTTCACCTGATCTTTTTAGGAAATCAATACATTTGTAAGATGTATTTTAGCAGAAGGAATATCCTTCTACACAAGGTTGATCTTGTGCAAAATTTTCCTTTGATCTTCAAGCTGCGCTGCCTGATTGAGCAGCTGAAAGATGTGAGGTGATTGCAGAACTGAAAACAATCTGGTAGATATTCCATTAAGTATTGAGAGTTATGTATCACATATTGTTTACAAAGTGCCAGTACAGAAAATTCTTTTTTATTTGTAAAATATTGTCTCATAATACAAGATTCTTGAATGTGCATCCCTGAACCCTGAAGTCCAAACAAATACAAAATTTTAAAATATCAATTTTGTAAGTACTTTTTAGTTCTTATAAAATAGTAGTTTGAGGGCACACATTAAATGTGAATTTCTGGACCTTACACTCAGAGATTCTGACTCAGTTGTTATGGAGTGATGTCTAAGCATCTATATTGTTTTTAAAAGCTCCACCAACTACACAACTATACACCAAATATAACATTGTCTCTAATCAAATATTTTTCAAACATTAGGTTACTTCAGCACCAGTAGGAAAACAGAAGACACAGAGATACCCAAACCCTGCCCAATTCTGCTAAATCAGATTTTTCTGGGCTAAGAATACTGATACCGTTTTTATTAATAATCTCTACAGATTTTTCATGGTGTCCATCAAAGTTTGATAAACACTGATTTAATAATAAGCTGTCGGGGGAGGGGGAGGGATTGCATTGGGAGTTATATCTGATGTAAATGACGAGTTGATGGGTGCTGACGAGTTGATAGGTGCAGCACACCAACATGGCACAAGTATACATATGTAACAAACCTGCACGTTATGCACATGTACCCTAGAACTTAAAGTATAATACAAAATAAAAAATAAAAACAAATAAGCCACCTAATTTGGCTTTACCAGGGTCTTGATTGTAACCTATCTATAGTGGCAAGAAATGTTCTATTGATACAGGAGTTAAGAAGAAATTATTTCGGAAGATTGTGAAGGTATGGAAGTCTTTGGTAAGGTTTTCCTTTTAATAAAAAAGTAGCCACAAATTATTTTCCTTTCTAACAAAGAACAGCCTGTAAAATTGAGTTGCAGACATAAATATCAGCAGTTGTGCCAATCATGTTCAACATTGTGGATCTATCTTCCCTTCTCTTTGTCAGTCACATGTACAGTAAGGAGTGGACAAGATGGTGCTGATCAACTGGAATGCCCATTCACATAATCAGATTAGGGTGAGGCAACCAGCCTTCCCCTGTGTGCTATGTAAACATCACATCTGATTGAACCAATCTGTAAGCCTACGTAAATCAGATACCACCTCCTATAGAGAGAGAGCTATTTCTCTTTCTCTTCTCTTCTTCCTATTAAACTTCCACTCCTAAACTCCTCATGTGTGTCCATGTCCTAAATTATTCTGGCATGAGACAATGAACACTAGTGTATGTACCCCAGATAATGTAGCTGCTTCATGTTGGGGACCTTGTCTGGGATACCAGGTACAACATTCATTGAAACAGTGAGTAGAGGAATGGACCCCAACTTTGTCCTTTCATTTTGAGGCTCTTGGCATCCATTGTGGAATGAAATCAAACCAAGTACTGGGCCCCCTTCAGCCATTTAAAAATAATGAGCATGGCTGCGAGCCTTACAAGACTTGGGGTACAGGCTTACTGGGTAGAACATGGAGACTACCTCAGCACCAACAGTTTGCTGGGCATGTTGGCCAGATTTGAACCAACTTCCTTTCACGTAAGACTTAGCCATCACGTGGGGCTGGAAGAAGTCCTTTGGAAACTGAGGATTTCTAGCTGGGGCTACCCCCTGGTGTTATCCAAAGGAATTCTGTACTAACCTCTGACTTCTTGACGGGGTGTCAGCAACAGAATCTCTAATTTTCCTACTGTAATATCCTCCTTTCCTGTCCATGACTATCATATGTCTTACTTTCTCTGTGTACACAATGTGCGGGAAGTTTTACAGTTCAAGGAAGTAATCTTGCTGGGCAAGTTCAGGGAATGTCATAGTTACTGCTGACATAGCTCAAGGGAAGGCGACTTTGTGATTTTCTAGAAACAAAGTGTCCCCCCTCACAGTGAGCATTAATCTCTGCCCTTGGGCTGAGGAGCACATGGATTTCCAGGTCAATGCCACCACCTAGTGCAATAAGGATCCTCTCCATGAGTCACATTGTCAGTCCTTTACTGAAACACCCTAGCTTCTCAATATGCTCGCCTTTTTGCACCTCTCAACTAGAAACCAGGCTTTATGCTGCTTCTGTAAACCAGAAAATTCTGCCTTCAATGACTAGGAGTAAAATGTCCTACGAAGCCAAATTTTAGTCTCAATACTGTACCATCAGCAGGAAAAAGGACCATTCGGTCACCACATACTTGTAAGGTGGATATTCTGCCTCCAATTAGAATTAAAATCTCCAGCTAATTAGTAAGGGGATTTTAAGTTTGGAAGTTAACCAGAACCATTCTCTAAGGGTAAATGCTTTGGCACAAACCATAATAGCAGGATATAGAGCTCAAAACAGCACACTTCCTTCTTTAAAGAGGGAAGTGCAACAGTTGCACAAATGCAACTGTCACATAGTCTCTCCTGAGATCCATTTTTTTCAAGGAGCAAGGCATGTCACACAAGTCTAGGAAGTCAAAGGGAAGCTACAGGTGGAGGACTAGAATTGCATAGATAAGCATGACTAATCCTGATTGCTTAGTTCCTCTGGTTCCATGGCTGGAGTCACATCTGCAACCATTGGTGGTATATTTAAGAAGGTGCCCAGACCCAGGAACCAAGGAGGGAAAACAACAGGGGGACATCCCCATTGTATTCTCCTCCACCCTGGGTCATACCAAAAGGGAGAAGATAAAAGGGATGCCTTTTCCTTGCTTCTCTTTCTAGATAGGAAACAGACCATCTTCAGTCTGCACTCTTAGAGTGCAGTCTGAAGCAGGGGGACTCCTTTGACCTTGAGAATTTGAAGAAAAAGTGGCTCATTTTCTTTTCCACAAGGGCTTGGCCTTTTTGCAAGATCTTTGCAAGCATTGCACAATCAACTCAGCTGTTTTAGCAGTCATATCAGGCATGCCTATAGAGAATGATTCTCCAAAATTAAAGAAACAACTTCTGGGGTAACCATCTGAGGATCCCCCTTATTTGGGGCCTCCTCAAGTTTCTTTCTCATAACAGGACCTCAGGAAGATAAAAAGAGACCTAGGCCAATTTTCTGATGACCCTGATAATTTAATAGAAGCTTTTCAAAATTTAACTCAGTTGTTTAACCTCTCATGAAGGTATGTTAAGCTGCTCCTAAGCCAAACCCTAACTACTGCAGAAAAATAGAAAGCTCTGTGGGCAGGAGAGAATCTAGGAGATGAGCAATATGTCTCCTATAGTAGGCCAAAAGGGAAAAGAGAATAGAGGGAAGGCAAAGAAATAAAGGAAACACAATTCCCAATAGGAAGAGAGGCAGCACCTCTTGACAACCCTAATTGGAATCCCCAGATTTTCTGTGGTGTTTTTCCTTCTTTCACGGTTTAAAATGGCTTCTATTCCTTCCTTTATAATGTTCAAGCAAATTGGGAAAAACTAATTTTCTCAAACCTTAACATGTTTGGCTCAGAGTTGAGCTGGGGGGAGGGGAACACAGAAGACTGACATGCTGGCAACAAGGTAAAAATTTCTTACCAGTGGGGCTTTTGTGTTCTCTTTCCCTGTGCAAACTGGTAAAAGGGATAATAAGGATTATTGTTTACATTCTCTGTAAAGTTTTAATTAATGAAAAAAGATTCATGAGGTTGGTCTTAAGCTGTAGCCAATCTGGTGTGCCTTGTGTGTCTTTCTACATCGTTCTGACCTAAGAAAGGGTATTTTAGGTTGGGATGCAGACCTAGGACCCCGTAAGCCTTCCATTCAAGTCAGCCCAACAAAATGGTCAGTAAAAATCTTGACTACAGGCCACCATCTTGTTTCATATTCTTAGGAACATGACCTGAAACCATGTGACAATACTTTTACAATGGTGGCTGTCTTCCTGTGCTAAGTCAGTTCCTGGGTGAGGGCCACAAAATCAGATAAGTCAATTTATTGATCTCTGTGGGGACAGCTACTCCACCAAGGGCAAGTTTACAAAATAAACACTGATTTGAGAACAGTTAAGAAGGGTCAAAATCTTGTAGCCTCCACCTACATTACACCTAAGCCATGGTTTTTAATTTTGTGGCTAGTTTCTTGATCTGGTCACCAGGTAGGAGGGAAGTACGTCTTAGAAAGGGGCTGTTATTATTTTTGTTTTGAACTATGAACTTTAAACCAGGCTCCTCCCCAAATTGGTTCAGCCTGTGCATGGGGTTGGACAAGAGCAGCTTGGGGGCTGAAAACAAAATGGAGTTGATTGGGTTGAATCTCTTTCACTGTGTCAGTCACAATTTTGCAACAACAGTTTCAAAAGCTGCTTATCATCCCTTTGAAAATACCTTGTATACTCGTGATTAAATCATAACTTAATTAAAGCTTGTTGGTTTCACCTGTGAGCTATTGAACTTTTCAGTTCAAAAGCTGAAAATCTTAACAGCTTGGTGTGGCTAGAGTAGAGTAACAAGGGATTCAAAAGGATTTTCTTAAACAGTGCTCAGCTTAATTAAAAGTGGACATTCAAGTTATAGGGATATTTAAAAGGCCTTTGTTTTTCTCTTCTTAGATCTTTTTTTCCGGAAAAAGATTTTTTTTCTTTTCAGTTAACTGAACAATTTTTCTCTATTTTTTTGTCTTGCCACTCTTAATGCACACAAGAAAGGCCCTAAGATAACTTCTGGTAGCCTGAGACTCCTTGGAAAGAAAAACAAACACAAACCTCTGTTTTCCTCATTAAACCACAGGAATTAAAAGTAGATAGTTCCCTCTCAAAATCAAAAGTTCTGTTTTGTTTTGCATTGTGTTATCTGACAGTTTTTAGTTTTGAGGTATCAAATTACTTATGAGAGAGCTATGGTGTGTAACAACCAAGTAGGGGATATGAAGTTGAATTTGAATTTGTTCACATTCATATTTGAAATAGAAGCATGCTCTTGGCCACCTGAAAAATATGGAAACAACCCCTCAATCCCCTGCGCCGGTCAAGAGATGAGACTCCCACGAGGGATGGGCTGATTACAAAATAAGCCAACTGACCTTGGGTTGCCTTGCAATGAAGTGCATGGTAGAAGGACTCCATTGTCTTCTCCCATAGTATCTCCCTCATTTTGGTGATCCAAGATCCAGTATATAATGGCACCCTTAATTTTAGGGATTTGTCTTTACCTTCAGCTGTGCCTGCTTATTATGCCCTAGAAATGCATGCTTTCCTGGCCGTGTTCCTCCCAGGACTACACCCTGAAACCAGTGATTCAATTAAGGAACTGGCAAATGAAAAATCTTATAACTGATGAACATTCTGTTTGTGTCACTATATATGTGTTGTGTGTAATGTCTTTAAAGAGTTCTAATTGATTGACTTAAGAAAAAATAAGCATTTAAATATCTTTTAGTTCATATGACTTCAATCTTTAAGAAATGAAAATAGTCTTAAGAATTATTGGTAAAATACAAGTGTCATCAAAATGCAAATAGGTGGTCTAAATCATACATCTTAGATACTAGGTTTGCTAAGTGTCCCTAGGTTGTATACTGCCTGTTTTACAGATAGGTATGGTCTGGGACACATTGAGTTAGAAGCTTGAAGGAGTCAGAACTTATCTGCATTTCTGTCTGGGTCCTAGGCTCCACAGCTGATACATAATTAAAATCACTTACAAGATTTTTCACCAAAAGTAAAAGTTGCTAAAAGTTAACAGTGCAACATGTATTTGAGATCACTAAACAGTTTTACATGATCTCCCGCAGCTTGCAATAAACAAAAAAAGATAAGTAAGTAAAAATCTGGATTAGTATGCTAGTTCTGGGCAATTATCCCACAAACTCTGCCAGATAATGAAAGTGAGTAGGATGCCCATAACCCAGATGTTTCTTTGTTTGGGAAAATAAAATCAAGGAACTTCCCAAAGGGAAATTCTATATCTTGGCAAGTAAAATTTTAGATGGAAATAATATACTACATCTCCTTTGCAGTAATTGCTATATTTAATCTATTATTTGTAGTAGAACTTTACACGGCAGCACCTTCTAACTGAAATATTACACAGACTGTTTCCATTGCTATCATGTTTTGCTTAATTGTTATCTTTATAGCTAGGATAATAGTAACCAACAAAAAGGAAGCCTGAAAATTTACTATCACTGAGTCGGCTAGAACATCTTATTGGGTTTGGTAATATGTGACAGCTTGGCTATGGAGAGAAGGTTATAAAGGAAAGAGATTTTATAAAAGAAATGATCTCATGTGGTCAATACTTATCCTAAAGAGAATAGTTGGTTGTTTAAAAGAGGGATGTTTAGGACAAGTCAGAAGGTTTAAGCATGTCTTAGATGGTCTGCAGAAGTCATTAAGGGGTTAATAATTGCAGGAAAGATTTAGCCAAGGTTAACACTAACATTACTCTAACCATTCTAATCCAATTCCACTTATCCTAAAATAAATGTTACTTTTATATTAACATTTCAATATCTGGTGGAGGCAAACAATTGTTACAACCCATCAGAATAGCTGACAGCAATCAAACTCCAAATGGTGCTGCAGACAGAGCCACGCATGGATATGTGTTTCTTCTAAGGACCCTGATCCACCCCCAGAGGAATCTTAGATGCTCTTCCCCACATAATGCCTCTTTTCAGCAGGAAGTAGCCAGAAAGAGTTGTTGTCCAACACCCACTAACAGTAGTTAGGATTACCACTCCAGAGGGGAGAATGATACAGGAATTAAAAATAAATTACTTAGGCAGATAGGGTACAGAAGTCCTTGGTAAAGTTTTCCTTTTGATAAAAAGTAACCCCTAATCATTTTCCTTTCTAAGGAAGAGCAGCCTGTAACATCGAGCTGCAGACATAGATACCGGCAGTTGTGTCAATCATGTTCAAGATAGCTGCACCATCTTCCCTTCTCTTTGTCAGCCATGTGTACAGTAAGGAGCAGACAAGATGGCACAGATCAACTGGAAAGCCCATTTGCATAATCAGATTAGGGTGGGGCAACCATCCTTCCCCATGCACTATGTAAATGTCACACTTGATCAAATCAATCTGTGGGCCCTGTGTAAATCAGGCCCCACCTCTTCCACCTGGACCATAAAATCTGGTGCACACATCACCATCTGGTCTTTTCCTCTCAGATACCCCTCTCTCTAGAGAGAGAACTGTTTGTCTTTCTCTTTTCATCTTCCTATTAAACCTCAACTCCTAAATTCCTTGTGTATGTCTGTGTCCTAAATTTCCTGGTGGGAGATGATGAAATCCAGGAATATACCACAACAATGTACCTGGTTCACTATTGGTGCTTATTTAATCTGAACCATTTACCTTTGGCTGCTAGAAAATGTGTCGTTATATTCTATGAATCTATCTCTCTTTATCTGTCTCTGAATCAATCAATTTGTCTAGCACCTCTTTGCTATCTATCTACTATGTATCTATGTACTATGTATCTATCATCTATCTATCTATCTATCTAATCTATCATCTATCTATCTATCTATCTATCATCTATCATCTGTCTATCTAATTTTCACCTATAAGGACTCTTTTTACCCCTTCATGTACATTGTAAGGCTTGTGAAGGTATTGTTGTAGTGAAAATCCTTTTTCTATTTGTTTCCATGTGTCTATTCAGTTATCAATAATTTGTTTGTTTATTTACTTGTTGGTTCACTTTCCAACCTGTATAGAATCATAAAACCAAATAAGGCAAAAGAATGTTGCTGTAGATGGAGCTATGTATGTGGTTCTGAGAACAGTGAGATCAGTGATTTAGCATTTTAGGAAAATAAGCATCAGGACTTTTAGGACAATTCACTCAAGTATTTTGAAAGAATGAATGCAAATTTTAGTAGGTAGCAGCTTTTACTTTCACCATACCAAAACAAAACAAAACAAAACAACAACAACAAAAAACCCCAAAACCATGGCATTACTTTTACCATACAAAAATAATGTTTTTTTTTTTTACTACAAATAAATTATACAATAAAAAGGTTACTCATTTGTGTTTTAACTATTGCACAATGATGAAAGTACTCTATTTTTCCAATTTCAAGGTTATAATTCAGCTGTTTGACAACTCATTATGTTGTAAGAAGATTTCGTCATTGAGCAATGAACGATCGTTTTTACAACTCTTTTTTCTATAGTAATTGTTAAAGATGAGAGTCTTTGGCTCTTGGCTATTGAGCAATTAACATGTTTCTAGAAATTACTGATTTAAAAATCAAGCTAGATTATATTGGTTCCCATTTTTGCAATAAAATTTTAAGTGTGTCTTTAAGAATTAAAAACATGGGCTGGGCGCGGTGGCTCAAGCCTGTAATCCCAGCACTTTGGGAGGCCGAGACGGGCGGATCATGAGGTCATGAGATCGAGACCATCCTGGCTAACATGGTGAAACCCCGTCTCTACTAAAAAATACAAAAAACTAGCTGGGCGAGGTGGCAGGCGCCTGTAGTCCCAGCTCCTCGGGAGGCTGAGGCAGGAGAATGGCATAAACCCAGGAGGCGGAGCTTGCAGTGAGCTGAGATCTGGCCACTGTACTCCAGCCCCGGCGACAGAGCAAGACTCCGTCTCAAAAAAAAAAAAACAAAAAAAGAAAGAATTAAAACAAAAAAAGAAAGAATTAAAAACATGGTACTAGAATTGATAATATCCTATACCTGTTATATGTGAATGTTGATTTATTTGCGGACTGAAACCTAAAAACCATTCTTAACACACAAGCTTTATAAAAACAGGTGATGCACTAGATTTGTCTCTTAGGCCATAGTTTGACAACCCTTGCTCTAGAGGCTTGGCAAAGTTTTTCTGTAAAGGGTCAGATAGAAAATATTTTAGTTTTTGCATGCCACATATATCTCTCTCATACATTATTCTTAATAATTCTTTAAAATTGTAAAAATCATTCAGATCCTAGGAAATTAAAAATTTAGACTGTAGATTAGATTTGACCTGTGGACCATAGTTTGTGGCTTATTGAAGTGAGCCAAGAAATATTTTTAATTTGAAAATATTTATTAAAAAGAAGATGTATATTTTACAGAGACCCTAAATGGCTGGCAAAATCTGAAATATTTACTATCTAATCCCTTACAGAGAAATATTTGCTGATCCATGTTCTAGAGTGTAGGTCACATTTTTCTGATTCCTTGTATGTCAAATAATTTTGTATTTTATCCAGGACATTGTGAATTACATGTCAATAGGTTTTTTTGTATTCCTTTGCAGAGTGCTGATAGTTGTTGCAATAGGAACAACTTGGTTCAACTTTAACTGCAAATTACCTGTTTTCAGAAGCAGCTCAAATATCAGATCAAGTTAATTTAGTTGGACTCCTGTCCCATGCTTGCAAGTTTCTTCATTGGAAAAGGTTTGTACAGTGTTTATAAACAATATTTGCTGCTTCCTTTTTTGGATTTGCTTTTTCCAGCTTGCTTTTTCCTGAGATTGTCCCTTCACTTTGCAGCCATCAAGGTATTGCTCCAAATTCTGACATACCCAGAAGACAGATTTTTTTACCCCTAGCATTGTAGCCACTCTATGTAGCCACCAACCTTGCAGTCCTCATGCAAAAAAGCTACAAAAATAGGAAAGGCTTTCTGGTGGCATAGCCTTCTTTCAAGTTTTGACTCTTCTTCCAAATGTATCTTTTATAACTCCTAGGGCCTTCAGCTAGTTCCCCTCCCCTCGTAATTTACAGTTGCTAAATAAATTGTAGTTGTTATTTGCAGGATGATAGTTCCAGCAGGAGCTTATCTTGCTATGACAGAAGGAGAAAATGTTTTAGTTCTTTGTTTTTAAAATTATATTAATTAACAATCTATTTTATGTTGGTTTCATCTCTTTTCTTGTCCTGCTCATGTACCACTGGGGATATATAATCCTTTAGCTATTGTATCTCCTGTAGACATGATGTCTTTAGGGTGGCCATATGCCCTGGTTTGCCCACGACAACCGTATTTCACTTTTGTTCTGACATAGTTATCAGCAGTGCCTCCTGTCACTTCTAAATTTCCTTGATTTAGTGATACGATATATAGTCATTCTAACCATAACAATAAAATACTATACTTTGAGAGCTTCTATTACTTGAAACATTTGTGTGGAACAATTATATATCTTAAGATCCAACAGGTCACTTTGAGATGTCATTTAGCAACAACATCATTCATTTGAAGTTGAGTTCTTATGAAACTAATTTTGTAGAAACTGCTGATTTCTTAGTTTTTGGTCAAAAGGTTTTTCTTTCACCTCCAAGTTAAGAAGGGGTTTAAGGTAGAAAGTGCATCAGGAATTCACTCTCTGAAATTATTTGTTTCTAAATAGTTTAAAATATTCTTGAGAAGAGTTTTGTTATTATCTTAGATATCTGTTTCTGTATAACAGATATATATACTGCTCTGATGGTGATATATACCTTGTCTTTGTATGTGTCTCAGCATGTAAGGTTTTAAAATACAATAAGCATTTCAATGTCATTCAACATTTTAACTTTAAAGGTCTGAATTTATCTTAGAATTTTGAAAATTTGTTTTCATTTATACTTTAATCATTATAAATGGAAACTGGAGCTTGAATATTGTTTACGCTTGGTACTAACTTTCAAGCCAATTAGTATTTTTCTGCTTGCATGCTTTAAGCAATTAGACTTTGGTGTCAGACAGATTTAGGTCAAAATCCCAGCTTTGCCATTTTGTAGCTCAGTAACTTTAGGAAGTTCATATCCAAGACTTTCAGTTTCATTCTTTCAAAAGGTTGTTCGAAGAATTAAATGAGTTAAAAAAATGTTGTATCTATCATAGTGCCTGTTATACAGTAAGTTTTAAGACATGGAGACTATTTTTATTATTAATGTGTATTTTAATGGGAATATAGAAGAAGAGATTCCTGGAATGCTTGCTCTAAATAATATCTTCCCAGAAGTTTTTTTTTAAATGAATATTCATCTTCTTTAAAATAACTTAAAAATATGACTCATTTAAAAGTAATTTATATTAGTTAAATATTATTTATTTCAGGTAATGAGTAAAAGAAATAATTGTAATACCCCGAACTAGTTTTAGTTTTCTTGGAGTGACAGTCCAATGTGTAGGAGAAAGTACATTTGTTATTCTGCAATGATATTAGATATTCTAAGAAGGTATGGTGAAAAGGTTCAATTATCAGTGAAGACAGTCTGATTAAAGACTTGGTGCTGAGATAGCACCCATTGTTTATAACACAAAATGGCATTTGCCTTAAGAGTTATCACTAGATTTTAGAAGACATGGAATTTACAAATGTCCCTCTAGAGGAGTGGTGAATTACAAAGAGAATCTGACATTCTCTTCATTCATCTCCCCAGTCACCACATCCCATCTCAACTGATACTGGGTGTTACTTGATCAGCTTTATAGGAAGTAAAGCACAGATTTATCAGAAAGCCTATTTGCATATAGTGAGAATTTTGAGTCTTAAAATATTTTATAAATAATAAAATATATTGCTCAAAACATTTTCTCTCACTTCATTTTCTTACGGGTCAAAGATGATAGTCCAATTCATTAGATTTGCATTTAAAATGATACTTTTATGATTAAAATATTCACTTCTATGCTAGAAAACTTAAGCCTTAAGGATCTTCAAGAAAAGCCTTAATGATTAATGCTTAAGAAAAGCATTAATGTTCAATGGAGGCTGGTTGCAGTGGCTCACACCTGTAATCGGAAAGTTTTGGGAGGCCTAAGTGGGTGGATCTCTTAAGGTCAGGAGTTCGGGACCAGCCTGGGGCAACATGGGGGAACCCCTGTCTCTACTAAAAATACAAAAATTGGTCAGGCATGGTGGTGAGTACCTGTAGTCCTACCTCCGCAGGAGGCTGAGGCCTGAGAATTGCTTGAACCCCGGAGGTGGAGGTTGCAGTGAGCCAAGATTGTTACCACTGCACTCCAGCCTGGGCAACAGAGTGGCACTCTCTCTCAAAAAAAAAAATAGCCTTATGTGTCATGTGTCATAAATAAAAAATAGATGTTGGTTATTAGTAGAAATTAAATACACAAAATTGAAATGTGTGTGGTAACAATAACTGTTTTCCAAAGAGATTCATCTTATTGATATTGTCATTGTATCTATCGTTTTCTAGAAGTTTCAAGTTAAGCATTTGTCTATGGTTATTTCATTACCAATTATTGATTACTATATCACAGCATAGATTGCACTGTATAGGAAAAAGCCAAAGTACCCCAAACAGTTTATCAGCACAATTAATTTGCAGTGATTATCAGAGTCAAAAAGATGGCTTAATTAACCTGGGCAAGAACTTATTTTACTCATTTGAATGCTATAATCATTAGGCCAAATCAAACTAACTGCTTACATAGGTATTGTTTCCTCAGTTAAAACTTTCATATCTTGGCCGGGCACAGTGGCTCATGCCTGTAATCCCAGCACTTTGGGAGGCCAAGGCGGGTGGATCACAAGGTCAGCAGATCGAGACCATCCTGCCCAACATGGTGAAACCCCGTATCTACTAAAAATACAAAAATTAGCTGGGTGTGATGGTGGGCACCTGTAATCCCAGCTACTCAGGAGGCTGAGGCAGGAGAATCGTCTGAACCTAGGAGGCAGGGGCTGCAGTGAGCCGAGATCAGTGCCATTGCATTCCAGCCTGGTTCATAGGGCAAGACCCCGTCCAAAAAAAAAAAAAAAAAAAAAAAATCGTATCTTGGCCAGGTAGGGTGGCTCACCCCTGTAATCCCAGGACTTTGAGAGGCCGAAGTGGGTGGATCACAAGGTCAGGAGATTGAGACCATCCTGGCTAACACAGTGAAACCCCATCTCTACTAAAAATACAAAAAAAATTAGCCAGGTATGGTGGTGGGTGCCTGTAGTCCCAGCTACCTGCAAAACTAAGGCATGAGAATGACATGAACCCAGGAGGTGGATCTTGCAGTGAGCCGAGATCGTGCCACTGCACTCCAGCCTGGGTGACAGAGTGAGACTCTGTCACAAAAGAAAAATAAATCATATCTTTATGTGCTTATAGTGGGCTAAAAATGACCTCTCAAATATGTCCATGTCCTAATTTCTTGAATCTGTAAATGTATTACTTTACATGGGAAAAGAGACTGTATATGTGTTTCTTTATGGTGACTTATTGGTTTCTAGGAATTTATCCATTTCTTCTAGTTTATCCAGTTGTTTCCATATAATTTTTCATTGTGGCTTCTTATGATCTGTTGTATTTTGTGGTAGCAATCTTTGTCTATTTTTTCATTGGGTTGTTTGTTGTTGAGTTGTAGGAGTTTTTTTTTATATATTCTGGATGTTAACTACTTATCAGATAAATAATTTGCAAATATTTTCTCCCATTCCGTCTGTAAGTAGGTACTCTTTTCAATTTTTTGATAGTGTACATTGATGTATAAAAGTTCTTAATATTGATATGGTCTAATTTATCTATTTTTGATATTGTTGTTATTGTCTGTGCTTTTGATGTCACATTAATAGCTGTAGTTTTACCTCTAAAGTTTTGTTCTTTGATCAATTTTTCATTACATGGTGGTCAGCCAGGTTGCTTGCACCTTAGCCATTAGAAGCTTCAGTTCATAAGCAGAACATGGAACCCTGATAGTTGGAAGAGAACATCTGTTTTGCTCACCCTGACTCCATCAATCCATGGTAGAGATGAGTTTGGATACCCACAGCTGCATTCTAAGGAAATGAGGGGTGGAAATAAGCTAATGGCTGAAATGGGCTGAAATTAACAGCCATTTATAAGCAATGTTTTCCCCTGGAAGCTACAAGCAAGTGTTTACATAAACTCCAGCATTCCAAAATAATCATGTCAGATCATTTCTGCCAGTATAGTTGTTGTCCAGGTAAAGAGACAGATTCCTGGCACTCGCTACTCTACCATCTTCACTGACATCACTCTCTGTGATTGAGAGATATATATATATATATACACACACCTGCATATGTACCCCTGAATCTAAAATAAAAGTTAAAAAAGAAAACATATATATACACATAAGATATATACATACATATATACACATAAGATATATACATATACATACATATATACAAATAAGAAAACATATATACATAAGAAAATATGTGTGTGTGTGGTAACTTTTTTAACTTTTATTTCAGATTCAGGGGGTACCTATGCAGGTTTTTCACCTGGGTATATTGCATAATGCTGAGGTTTGGGTTATGAATTCTGTCACCCAGGTACTGAGTATAGTACAAATATATTAGATTTTTAATCCTTGACCTCTCCCCCACTCCTCCTTCTAGTAGTCTCCAGTGTCTATCGATGTCCATAGTTCCCAGTGTTTAGCTCCCATGTATGGGTAAGAACATATGGTATTTGGTTTTCTGTTCTGGTGTTAATTCAATTAGGATAATGGCCTCCACCTACATCTGTGTTACTGCAAAATACATGATTTCATTCTTTTTTATGAGTGCATAGTATTCCGTGGTGTATCTGTACCACATTTTCTCTATCCAGTCCACCACTGATGGACACCTAGGTTGATTCCATGTCGTTGCTATAGTAAATAGTGCTATGATGAATATGTGAGTCTTTTTGGTAGAACAATTTGTTTTTCTTTGAATATGTAGTCAGTAATGGGATTGTGGGTTCAAATGGTAGTTCTGTTTTAAGTTCTTTGAGAAATCTTCAAACTGCTTTTCATAGTGGCTGAACTAATTTAAATTCTTACCAGCAGTGTATAAGTATTCCCTTTTCTCTGCAGCTTCACCATCATCTGTTGTTTTTTGACTTTCTAATAATAGCCATTCTGACTGGTGTGAGATGATATATCACTGTGGTTTTGATTTGCATTTTCCAGTATCTAGTTACTTTATATTAACTTAGGTAATACAAAGTATTTTCTTTAGTTTGAATTTAATCCCCATCTTGGTACTTTGTACAAAAAGGCTTTAATTATTTCATTTAACCATTCATAAACAGGTAAGATGGCCTCCCTTGTTCCAAACATGGTACTTTGTGTCATTCTATATGCCACAAATAACAAAATAGTCTTGAAATGTGTATTACTTTAGACAATAGCCAATGAATAATCATGGCCAATTAAATGAGAATATATTAGATAGGTATTGCTAGGTAAGTTTGATGTCACAAATAAATCGCATTGACAAATTTTGGAATTTGTAAATTTTTTATCAGCTTCATGTGCAGGATATTAAACATCAGAGACTAGGTTCACAGGAACCCTAACCTGATAGTCAGCAACAGTAGCAAAGTCACCACCAATTTGGTTGAGATGTAACCTTTAATATGCCAGCAAGAAATGCATTTATAATGCAGTGTGTACTGAAGTAAAAAATTTAGGAACATTTTTGTGGAAAGTAAGTCTTACTATAGCTGCTACTTAGCTACTATATCGCTAAAGGCAGGTTTTCTTATATTTTATATTTCCATATGTTTTGACATAAATAAACTAATTTCAAGTGGAAAAAATTCTGCAAGCAAGAATTTTCTTGATGCCATGGACATGATGCCAATTTTCTTGATGCCATGGACATGATGACAATCAGAATTCATAATTCAGAACAGATTATCGTTTAAAAATTGGTTATTGTTTTAGTATCTTTTTCAGATGTTAGTTGCATAAATTCCCACGCAGTTTTAGAGAAGAGACTATAAGAAACTATAAGAAATAAGTAGCTAGAAAAAATATTTTAAAAACCTAGAGTTGGGTAATTACTTATATTTTAGACACAATGTCTTTTAGTTCGAAGATGTCTTTACCCCTTGTTACTATTTCTATTCTGTTAACATTGTGTGTTCATTTGTCACTTTGAAGAACCAATGTAAAATATAGGTAGGTTTCTATAACCAATAATGATGAGTTTCAATTTCCCTTGTTTTATGTCTATGCTATGGAAACTGAGTATGACTGTTTGAAGAATATGTGGACTTTAGGGAATTATTTACATTATAGATATTCAAAAGAGTAGAGACAATTATTTATTTTATTTTTAGAGGATGTGTAATAATTGTACATGTTATGGGATACAGAGTGATATTTTAATACATGTATACCATGTTTAATAAATTCAGAGTGATTAGCATATTCATCACCTCAAAAATGTATCTTTTTTGTTTTGGAAGCATTCAAAACCCTCTCATCTAGCTTTCTGACATTGTTCACAGGAAGAGAATAGCAATTCTAAAATTAATATGAAACCACAAAAGACTTTAAAAAGCTAAAGCAATTCTGATAAAAAAAAAAAAAAAAAAAAAAAACAAGGTTGGAGGCATCACATTACCAGAGTTCAAAATATACTACAAAGGTATAGTAACCAAGACAGTGTGGTACTGGCTAAAAAGCAGACACATAGGCAAATGAAAGAGAATAGAGAATCCAGAAATAAATCCTTATATTTATAGCCAACATATTTTTGACAAAGGCACCAAGAACATTCACTGGGGAAAGGAGAGCCTCTTCAATAAACAGTGCTGGGAAAACTGAATATCCATAGGCAGAAGAGTGAAACTAGGCCAATATCTCTCAACTTATGCAAAAGTAAACTCAAAATGGATTGAAGACTTAAATCTAATACCAAAAACTATAAAACTACCAGAGGAAAACATAGGGGAAATGCTTCAGGACACTGGTTAAAGATTTTATGGGTAAGATTTCAAAATCACAGGTAACAAAAACCAAAAAATATATAAGTAAGACTATATGAAATTAAAATGTTTCTCCACAGCAAAGGAAACAATTGATAGAGTGAAGAGACAATCTGTAGAATGAGAGAAAATATCTTCAAATATTTTGACAAGAAACAAATATCTAGAATATAGAAGGAACTCAACTCACAGAAAAAATCCAAATAATTCTATTAAAGATCAGCAAAGGATATATATATCTATATATGCTGGTCATCATTAATCATCAAGGAAAAGCCAATAAAAACCATAAGGAGACATGATCTCATCACTGTTAGAATGGCTATTATCAACGGATAAGAAATAATAAATGCTGGTAAGTATGTGGAGAAAAGGAAATTGTTATACACTGTTGGTAGGGATGCAAAAAAGTACAGCCATTAGGGAGAACAGTATGGAGGTTCCTCAAAAATCTAAAAATAGAACTACCATACAACCCAGCAATTCCATTACTGGGTATTTATCCAAATGAAAGAAAATCAGTATATTAAAAAAAATCCGCATCTTCATATTCATTGCTCATAGCTAAAATATGGACTCAACCTAACTGTCCATCAATAGATGACTGGACAAAGGAAATATAACACATGTACACATAAAATAGTATTGAGCCATAAAAAATGAAATTCTGTCATTTGTGAAATATGGATGAGCCTAGAGAATTAAGCAAATTAAGCCAGGCACAGAAAGATAAATACCCTATGTTCTCATTCATATGTGGAAGCTACAAAAGTTGATCTAATAGAAGTAAAGAGTAGAATAGTGGTTACTAGAGACTGGGAAGGGTAGTCAACCATCTTCTAGGGCAAAGTTTTGAATATAGAATATTGACTTTAATTATTCAGAATAGAAATAGAGGAAAATTCCAATAATTCTATATCTTAGCACAACCATTTTTATTGTACAAAGTTATTTTTAAGTTTTTTTCACACAGAGAAGAATATTTGTCAATTAGACTTGACACACACACACGCACATACACAATTTTGTGTCCTGCTTAATCCTTTGTGATATTGCATCAACAAGATATTTGCATGTCATCACTTATTTTCCATTAAGTATCATTTTAATGATATATAATTGATATGCTCTCTGTATGCAAAGATCTTCCCTCCTAGCATCATATAGAGGCCACATCCTCTATATCTTTCAAGGTTCAGCTCACATGTTAATCCCTCAATAGCTTGTGTATTAATCTGTTCACATGTATAAACAAAGACGCACCTGAGACTGGATTAATTATAAAGACAAATTTAATTGACTCACAGTTCCACATGGCTGGGAAGGCATCAAAATCATGGTGGAAGGTGAATGAGGAGCAATGTTACGCCTTTCATGGTGACAAGCAAGAGAAGAATTAGTGCCCAGTGAAGTGGAAGCCCCTTATAAAACCATCAGATCTTGTGAGAACGAACTCGTTATCATGAGAACAGGATGGGGGAAACTGCCCTCATGATTCAGTTATCTCCACCTGGTCCCTTCAACAACACATGGGGATACAGGAACTACAGTTCTGTATGAGATTTAGGTGGGGACACAGTCAAAACATACAAGCCTGTTCTCACCAATCTTTTTGAAATGGAACACTTCCCATTTTTGGGTCTCTATATCAGACTTTGCTTTACTATATATGTGGCACTTACTTTCTGAAATTAATTTATGTGTTTTCTCATTTGTTCTGTTTTTCCACTAGAATGCAAACTCGATTGAGCAGGATTTTTATTTATATTACTCAAAATTGTATCCTCAATGCCTGCAAAGTGTTTGCAACAGATGAACAATTCAATAACTACCTGCTCAATAATAAATTAATGAGTTGTTCAGGGTAATGATGCCAGATTTTGATACTTTGATTCTTAGTAAAGTTCTTTCTGATGGACCACCTTAGCATTCTTTAACTTGAGAGACAAGTTTCTTTCTCCTTTTCCAAGGTTCTTCTTGCGTTTTCACCAAGGGTAACAGCAGCACAAGGGGAGGTTGTCCAATACACTGCACAATGTCAAAGACCCTGCTTGGCCTCTTAGAGGTGGAATAAGATGGTGGAAGAGAAGTCTCCACCGATTGTCCCCCAGTTAAATAACTATTAACACAAGAAAGCACCTTCATAAGAGCAAAAAGTTTGGTGAACACTAACAGTACCTGGTTTTAACTTTTCATTGCTGAAACACACACTGAAAAAGTAGGAAAAAATCGTCTTGAATGGCTGATGACAACCCTTCCCAACCCCTTAGTCGCTATCACTTGGTGCAGAGAGCATTTCTGTGTGTTGTGGGAGGGAGAGCGTATCAATCGTGATACATTGAACTCAGTGCTCTCCTGTTAGAGTGGAAAGGAAAACCAGACCAAACTCAGCTAATGACCACTCATGGAGGGAGCATTTAAATGAGCCTTGTGAGAGGGGAATTGCCCATCCTAGCAGTCAGAACTTGAGTTCCCACAAACCCCGTCACCACCAGCTAAAGTGCTTTGGGGCTCTGAACAAACTTTAATGGCAGGCTAGGCCACAAGGACTACAACTTTTAGGCAAGTCCTAGTGCTGAACTGGGTTCAGACCCAGCAGATCAGGGAGTGGATGATGGGATATGACCTACTGGACACCAGCTGGGGCAGCTAAGGGAGTATTGGCATTGCACCTCCCCTAACCTGATTGCACACCCGTGGATACAAAAGAGACCCCTTCCTTCCACTTGATGAGAGAAGGAAGACTGGGAAGGACTTTTTCTTGTATCTTGAATACCAACTCAGCTACAGCAGAATAGGGCACTGGTCACGGTGGTGAAACCCTCATTCCAGACCCTAGCTCTTGGATAACATTTCTAGAGCTACCTTGGGTCAGAAGGGAACCTGCTGCCTTAAAGGGAAGGACCCAATTGTAGCAGCATTTATCACCTGCTAACTGAAGAACCCTTGGGCCCTGATTAATCAGTGGCGATATCCAAGTACTACATTGAGGGCCTTGGTTAGCCTCTGAGACTTGCAGGCTTCAGGTGAGATGCAGCATGTTCCCAGGTGTGGTAGCTACAAGCAAAAACTGCTTTTGCTTGAGAAAAGCAGAGGGAAAAGCAAAGGGAACTTTGCCTTTAACCTTAGGTACCAGCTTGGCCACAGAGTGGTTCTAGGACTTGGCTCTTGGATAGCATTCTGGTCCTGTCCTGGGCCAGAGGGGAGCCCACTGCTCTGAAGTGTGAGTCCCAGGCCAAGCAGCATTCAGTGCGAACTGACTTAAGAGCCCTTGAACCTTAATGGAGCATTGGAAGTAGTCTGTACTTCCAAGAAGGCAGTACTCCCCATGGGCCTGTGTGGTTATGGCTGTGAGGTGAGACTTCTCTGCCTTTGGAAAGGGAAGGGAGGAGTGGGAAGGACTGAATCTTATGGTTTGAGTGCCAGCTCAGTGGCAGTACAATAGAACACCTGGTAGATTTCTAAGGTTTTTGACTCAACTCTCTAACTCCCAGACAACAACTCAGGACCCACCTGGAGCCTGTGAGAACTTGCCATCCTGAAGGGAAGGACACAGGACTGACTGGCTTTGCCAACTTCTGATTATAGAGGCCCAGGACCTTGGGAAAACATAGTCTGTAGCCAGGGAGTGGTTATAGCAGACAGTGGGCAAGCCTCAGTGCTGTGCTGGCTTTGGATGTGACCCAGTGTGGTCATAGTGGTGGTGGCACCAGGGTTCCTTGTGTCACTACACCACCAGCTTTAAGTGTCTCAGAACAGAGAGAGAGAGAGAGACAAAGAGAGAGAGAGAGAGAGAGAGCCTCCATTTGTTTGGAAAAAAGGAAGGGAAGAGAACAAGAATCTCTGCCTGATAATTCAAAGAATTGTCCTAAATCTTGTCCAAGACCGTGAAGGCAATACCTCTAGAAGTAAGCAAGAATGACAGCATTACTGGGTTTGAGTGCCTTGTAAAGCAGGTCTAACTTAGATTACAATACTCAACTCCTTTAGAAAATCTGGAAAGCTTTCCCATGAAGAAGGAATACATGCAAACTCAGACAGTTAAGATTATAATAAATAACTAAGTCTTCAATGCCCGAACACAAAGATGCACAAGTATCAAGACAATACAGGAAACATGACCTCACTAAATGAACTAAATAAGGCACCGGGGGCCAATCCTGGAGAAAAAGAGATATGTGACCTTTCAGACAAAAAATTCGAAAGAACCATGTTGAGAAAACTCAAAGAAATTCAAGATAAGATAGAGAAGGAATTTAGAACTCTATCAGATAAATTTAACAAAGAGATTGAAATAATTAAAAAGTATCAGTTGGATATTCGGGAACTGAAGAATGCAACTGGCATACTAAAGAATGCATCAGAGTTATCAAATGGATGTGATAGATATTTACAGAACATTTTGTTTAATGGCTGCAGAATATACATTCCTTTTTTTTTTGGCACATGGATCATTCTTAAGGATAGACCTTATGTTACATCACAAAACAAATCATAAAACATTCAAAAAATTCAAAATTATGTCAAGCATCTTCTATGACCACAATGGAATAAAACTAGAAATTAATCATAAGAGGGGTTTTGGGAACTATGCAAATATATGGGAATTAAACAATATGCTCCTGAAAAAAACAGTGGGTCAATAAATGCATTAAGAAGGAAATTGAAAAATTTTTTGAAACAAATGATAATGGAAACACAACATATCAAAAACTATGGTATACAGCAAAAACAGTACTAAGAGGGAAGTTTATAGCTATAAGCACCTACATCAAAAAAGAGGAAAACCTCAATAACCAATTTAATGATGCATCTTAAATAAAAGAGCAAGCCAAACTAAATATTATTAGAAGAAAATAAATAAAGATTAGAGCAAAATAAATGAAATTGAAATGAAGAAATTAATATAAAGGATCAATGAAACAAAAAGCTGTTTTTTTGAAAAGTTAAACAAAATTGATAAGTTTTTGTCAGACTAGGAAAAAAAGAGTGATCCAAATAAATAAAATCAGAAATGAAAAAGGAGACATTACAACTGTTACTTCAAAACTTCAAAGGATCATTAGTGACTACTATGAGCAATTATATGCCAACAAATTGGAAAATCTAAAATAAATGGACAAATCACTAGACATATGCAACTTACCAAAATTAAACCATGAAGAAATCCAGAACCTAAACAGACCAATAACAAGTAATGAGATCAGAGCCACAGTACAAATTCTCCAGTAAAGACAAACCTGGGGCCCAGAGGCTTCAATGCTGAATTTGAATCAACATTTAAAGAATAACTAGGCCAGGCATGGTGGCTGACACCTGCAATCTTAACATTTTGGGAGGTCTCAAGACATATCAAGAAAACTACAGGCCAACATCTCTGACGAATATTGATGCAAAAATTATCAAAAAAATACTAGCAAAGAAAATTAAACAATACATTAAAAAGATCATTCATCATGACCGAGTGGGATTTATCCCTGGGATGCAAGGATTGTTCAACATACACAAATCAATCAATGTGATACATCATATCAACAGAATGAAGGACAAAAACCACTTAATCATTTCAATTGATGTTGAAAACACATTTGATAAAATTCAACATCCCCTCATGATAAGAAAACCCTAAAAAATTTGGTATAGAAGGAACATATCTCAACATAATTAAAACCACATATGACAGAACCACAGCTAGCATCATACTGAATGGGGGAAACTGAAAGCTTTTCCTCTAAGACCTGGAACACGACATGGATGCCACTTTCACCACTGTTTTTCAACAGAATGCTAGAAGTCCTAGCTAGAGCAATCAGAGAAGAGAAAGATAGGAAGGACATCCAAATTGGAATGAAAAAAGTCAAATTATCATTGTTTGTGGATTATATAATCTTATATTTGGAGAAACCTAAGATTCCACATGAAAATTACTAGAACTGATAAATGCAGTAAAGCTTCAAGACCAATCTCTCTCACAATATACAAAAATCAAATCACACAGGATTAAGGAGTTAAATCTAAGATCTCAAAGTACTACAAGAAACCATTGGAGAAAATCTTCAGGACATTGGTTTGGGCAAAAATTTATTGAGCAATATACCACAAGCACAAGCAACCAAAGCAAATATGGACAAATGAGATCACATCAGTTAAAAAAGCTGCTGTACAGCAAAGGAAACAATCAACAAAGTGAGGAAGCAACCCACAGAATGGGAGAAAATATTTGCAAACTACTCATCTGACAAGGGATTAATAACCAGAATATATAAGGAGCTCAAACAACTCTAAAGGGAAACATCTAATAATCCAATCGAAAAATAGGCAAAATATTCAGATAGACATTTCTCAAAAGAAGACATACAAATGGCAATAGACTTATGCAAAGATGCTCAATATCATTGATCATCAGAGAAATGCAAATCAAAACTACAATGAGATAACATTTCACCCCAGTTAAAATGGCTTACTTCAAAAAGAGAGGCAATCACAAATGTTGGTAAGGATGTAGAGAAAAGGAAACTCTCACACACTGTTGATGGGGATGTGAATTTGTACAACCACTATGGAGAATTGTTTGGAGTCTCCTAAAAAAACTAAAAACAGAGTTATCATATGATTCAGTAATCCCACTGCTAGGTATATACCACCCCCTTCACAAAGGAAATCAGTATATTCAGGACATATCTCCACTCCCATGTTTTTTGCAGCACTATTCACCATAGCTAAGATTTAGAAGCAACCTAAATGTCCAGCAACATTTAAGTAAAGAAATTATGTGTGTGTGTGTCTGTGTGTGTGTATGTGTGTGTGTATATATATATACATATATATATATGGAGTACTGTTCAGCCATAAAAAATGAGATCCTGTCCATTTGCAAAAACATGAATGGAACTGGAGATCATCATGTTAAGTGAAATAAGTCAGGCATCGAAAAACAAACATCATATGTTCTTTCTTATTTGTGGAATCTAAAACTCAAAACAATTGAACTCATAGACATAGAGAGTAGAAGGATGGTTACTAGAGGCTGAGCGGGCAAGTAGGGGGTTAAGGGAAAGGTGGGAATGTTTAATGAGTACAAAAAGATAGAATGAATAAGACCTACATTTGATAGCAGAACAGAGTGACTATAGCGAATAATAACTTAATTTTACAATTTAAATTAAATAAAAAAGTATATTTGCATTTTTTGTAACACAAAGGATAAATGCTTGAGGAGATGGATACCCCATTCTTCATAATGTGATTATTATGCATTGTATGCCTGTATCTAAACATCTCATGTAGCCCATAAATATATACACCTGATATATACCTACAAAGATTTAAAAAATTGTGTAAATGAAGAGAGTAGATGACAAATATGAAAACACCATTTAATTTATGTTGGCTTTAAGAATAACTTCTTAGCACTCTTCTTGAGGCAAAGGTCATTTCCAGAGTTAGTGACAATTCTAGCTTCTATCAACTGACCTGAGGCTACTTGGGTCACAGCAGTCAGTGCACTGAGCTCCTTAATTCTGAATTTTGGGAACATTATTAGGAGAAATGAGGAATGATGATTTTTAAAATTTCAAATAACTATTTCTCTTCTGCCCAACTCATGTTCTTGGTCATCACATAATTAGAGATGGTTTTAAAATTTTCAGTAGACTTAAATATACTTGTCCATGATATAACAATTGATAGAAGCAGATTCATCTCCAAATGCTACAAGTTTAGTAAGCTCCTCCATGCAACAAAGTCATTTCTTTTGTTTTTATAAATAAAACTCTGTAAAAGGTAAAAAGTCTTCCTTCCTTCCTTCCTTCCTTCCTTCCTTCCTTCCTTCCTTCCTTCCTTCCTTCCTTCTTTCCTTCCTTCCTTCCTTTCCTTCCTTTCCTTCCTTCCTTCTTTCCTCCTCCTCCTCCTCCTTCTTCTTCCTCCTCCTCCTCCTCTTCTTCTTTTTTCTCTCTCTCCTTCCTTCCTTCTTTCTCTCTCTTGATCTTTCTTTTTCATTTTTTTTGACTTATGGGGAAACAGACATTTACAAAGGTTAATGAAATTACACAGGGTTCTATCACTAGTCATAACATAACCAGGATACTAAGCATCATTGAAATCTAAATGAAGGATGTTTCCCAAATGGACCTCTCCTTTGTCTAACAAGATAGGTCTTTATATGCATTATCAAATATTATTGTCCTACTCAGTTGCTTATATCTAATCCATTCTATAATAGATTGAAGAACAGAATTGAATTGATCCTCTTTGCCAAATATGATGTTAAGAAATACAGCTACAGGAAGGTCTATATTTGACCTAATATAAAGATGGAATTTAAAGTTTAATAGGAGTTTCATACGAGAAGACGACAACAATTTGGACTTCAATGTTCAGAAGATTGAAAGTCAGGACAATAGCAGTGTCAGAGGGCAAAACTAAGTCAAATACTTTCTTAAAGTAATTTCTTCCCTAGGAATAAGATTTTAGGTGAAAAATTTAGATGTGCTAATTTAGAATTAATTATACCTAATTACTCTTTACATTATTATGTTTATATTGACATAATTTATTATCCAAATTGGAACCATTTTAAAAGTAAAATGGCAAAGGTCAAATGTCATATCATATGGGATACTGGGGCTCCTTACTGTGTATTTATTCTGCTGTTTTGATGCTTGTAGGATGTTGAGAAACATTTATTCTGCTGTTTGGATGCTTGTAGCATGTTGAGAAAACATTCTGAGTGACATATCTATTTTACATTCACTTCTAACTCAACAGCTTATCTCCTTCTCATTATGTTTCCCCCACTTAAGTAGTCACATCATGACACGATAACAGCCATTCAGAGCTAGCACTAGCCAATGCTTTCATCTCTCCCACACCTCTCTGATTAGAAAATAGATGTATTTCCTATCACTAAAGCATTTTGCTTTCATTTGTTGGATATAAACACACTGGAAAAAGAAAATGACATATAACTTGAACTGATGATCTGTTTTTCTGTTAGTAAGAGCTGAAAATATACCACTTCTAGATATTCATTAGAATATAAAAGCAAATGCTTATATTTTAAAACACCTCACAGTTTATCACTATCCTCCAAGGTTCAAATCTCATGAAAGTTCCATTTTTTTGCACAGCTAATAGTTGATTTCAGTCTTTATAGAGCAGGAACAAGGGATGACTAATTTACAAATGCACACTGATCTCTCATCTAAATATGTGCTGACTGAGAATTGAATGTTTTTAGTCTAATGAACATATTATTCAGTCAAAAGTGATTTACTTCTATGTCACTAGTGAATTTCCTCAGTCTATTTGAACAGTGTCATTCAAATACCAATTTTCTAATAATAAAACTCATAAGTAATTTAGTATTTTTGTTCTTAGGCATACTCCCATCTCAATGTCCAGTTTTGAAGAGGAACTAAATGAGGTTTCATGGACTTTCCCCATGGAGAGAAGATGAATTTAGGAAGCAGCAACTGTAGTTCAGAACTCCCACCATTAATGCTATATGTGGAAGAAAATACTGCAATATTCTACCCTTTTTCTATGCCCACTCTCCAATTTGAGCAATAAACTATTTGAAAAGCTAGAGGCACTAAAATTACATACACTTAATTGAGTCAGGAGCAACAACCAGATTCTTTTTCTCCATAAGGGGTAGGCTATATATTTTCCTGTTTAACAAGTGGCCCAGTCTCTGGAAAATAAGTGGTGTTCAATAAATATTTTAAAAATAAATTAGTGAACCTCAATAATCTAGAAACCAAGAGACAATATGAGAACCAATTGATGATGGTTGAGCACCTGAAATTGTGAAACAACCCAGAGATTATTCTAAGCCCCCTCTGAGTGGGAAGAAGTCATTTGGAGGGACTGCACATAACAGAAGTGACTTTTCTTCCTAATTAACATATTATACCTCATAGAATGAATGGAGAGTTGCTACTATTTAATCTTGTCTATTTTATCACTGTATTTGTTGATCCTGGCTGCCATAAAAAATACCATAGTCATAGTCAGGATTGCTTAAAGACGAGAAATTTATTTTATCTCAGTTCTGAAGGCTGAAATCCAAGATCAAGGTGTCAACAAATTTGGTATCTTGTGAGGGCTCTCTTCCTGGATTGCACAGCTGCCTTTCTGATGTGTTTTCACATGACCTTTCCTCAGTGCATGCATATACAGTTGGGTGAGGAGAGATCACTTCCTTTACTAATAAGGCAACCAGTCCTATCAGGTTAGGGCACAACGCTTATAACTTCATTTAACCTTAATTACCTCATAAAATCCCTGTCTCAAAATTTAGTGACGATGGGGAATAGGGCCTCAACATATGAATTTTGAGGGGACACGATTCAGTTCATAGCAATTACATGCTCCTAGAGTCATCTAAAAGTCCTGCAGATTCTATTAATAGCCACATTCTTCCTCTACAACCAATTCATCTTCTACAGTGCAATCATTACAAGGGTTTGGAATTCAACAAATATGATTAAATGCAATAGTTCATGATGATACATAAAATATCTTTGGATAATGTTAGGAGGCAAATTCACTATTTTTATAACTGGAAGAAGGTTAAAAAACCAAACATTTATCTTGCTTTTCTTGTATAAACTATATCTTAGCATAAGCCTATAACTGATGAGTGAAGTATCTTCATAAAATAAATAATATAATTGGAATATAACTAATGTCTAGTCCTTGTGACATCATAGTCTTTCTGGTGACCAGTCTTCATCTGACAGCCCACCAAGAGACCCCTCGTTAGAACACAGACAATTTTATCAACCCAGGAAGTCACAAGGGTTTAGGAGCTCTATGCTAGGGACTAATGTTAGAGATCAATATATCTATTTCTTATTATTTCACAATGTGCATCATCAGGAAACTATACAGTAACACCTATGATGTATTCTTTTAAAAACTTTATATTTTTCATATAAAAACAAATATACAGAAAATACAGTGGCAGAGAAATACTACAGTGGTACATGTACTTAGACAAATCTAGACTGTGGAAAGCTTTATGGGACAAATTACTTGACCCATCAACAAATAAATTGCAAGTAAAAATAAAGGTGTGAGGATGTATAGATTATATGTAAGGCAAAAAAAAAAAAAAAGCCCAATGAATCGAAATTTATGGACAATATTTGGATCCTGATACAAACAAACTGAAATAAATTAGGTATTCAGAGAAATGTGAACATGGACTGTTATTGATGAAGTTAAGCAATTATTATAAACTTTATTTTAGGTGTAGTAATAGCATTGTGTTTATGATTACAAAAGCATCACTGTCTTTAAAGATACACACTGAAAATATCTATGGATGACATAAGATTTGTATTTGTGTCAAAGCAATCCATGGTAAGTGATTTGGTGGCAATACCAATGTTATCCTGTTGTCTGTGAATTGGTAATTTTTAAAACTAGATGAAGCAAATATTTTACTCATTTTATGAAATTTTCCATAGCAAATATTAAGTTTATAATCATATTTTCAAATGTTGGGAGGATGAAATTATATAACTTATAGAAACATGCATAATATACAAATATTGATGGATGCTTTTCTTATTTAAGCACTCTGTTTGAACAACGCATATGTGCTTTAGAGATATCTTGAAAAAATAAGCACAAATAGCAGACACTTACATGGCACTAAACTTTGAAAACATTGACTCTGTCAAATTGATTACTTAATACCAACCTTACTGTGCGGAATACTGATGTGGTCTATAAAAGGGAGATGATTTGCCAGTTTTCAGTTGAATCTGTTATTCAAACAGGTAATTTAGTAAAAATTGGGATATTTTTGTGTCCTCCAGACCCAGATCAAGAGAAAACTTTCAAAATAGTATGCAATAAAGGGGAAAATTATGAATACGCACCAAACCTCATTGCAATTATACTTGTATGAAAAGGAATAGAGCAGATGCATTTCTTCTTGGAATAGTGAATGAATTTCAGCAGCTGTAGACAGTCTTGAAATTTTATTATTTGTATTTTGGGTAACTCTATCTGTAGACACTTCTAAGCCTGATGACAAAATTTACCAAGTGAAAATCAGATGATGAATTCCATAGTTCTTTCTCTGGTGTGCTCCAAAACTTCTAATTTAATACCTTTAGAAGACATTTCTCTGTAGCAGAGTCCCTTGGTTGGGACATTATGTTCATAATTATACTGAGTTTCATTCAAGCACCTCATGTAGTGCCTGAAATGAAATTTTTTATTATTGAATATTATTTAATAAATAATTATTTATAAAACATTTTATGAACATTTTTTTTTTTTTTTTTTTTTGAGGTGGAGTCTCGCTCTGTCACCCGGACTGGAGTGCAGTGGCCGGATCTCAGCTCACTGCAAGCTCTGCCTCCCGGGTTTACGCCATTCTCCTGCCTCAGCCTCCGGAGTAGCTGGGACTACAGGCGCCCGCCACCTCGCCCGGCTAGTTTTTGTATTTTTAGTAGAGACGGGGTTTCACCGTGTTAGCCAGGATGGTCTCGATCTCCTGACCTCGTGATCCGCCCGTCTCGGCCTCCCAAAGTGCTGGGATTACAGGCTTGAGCCACCGCGCCCGGCCTTTATGAGCATTTTATTACTCCCTTAGGATCAACTTTTCTACTATGTCTCTTGATGAGACATGATTTGTTAAGATACTACTAGATGGTAATTTCAGATGGTAATTTTTTTTTTTTTTTTAGTGTAACCCTTATCTCATGCAAAGTAAAACCCAAAACAAAACTCATATTGGCATTTGGCTAGTTGCAAAGACATTAGAAGACAGACTTTAAGTAATTTACAGAAGCCCCTTAAGATTATATAGTTGACTGTCCAAATAGTATTTCTAAAGTTAAGATTAGTTCCTGCTAAAGAATGACCACAGTTTCTTGGATTATCTATAAAACAAATAAAGACTCAGTCTGTGAAAAGCTAATTCAATTGCATACATGTTAAATTGGACATATATTATAGCCACAAGTCTTTCCTCTCCACTCCATATCATGCATACACTTAAGGGTAACAAAGGTTATCTACCTGAGATAATTTTTTTGAGTATGGTTTCTTTCAATGGGTTAAATAATTACTTTCTTGACAGTAGCATGCACAATATTTATATAATAATTGAAGCATACATCACCTGTTTTTAAGTATAAAATGAAAAAGATAGTTTTTGTTTCACCAAAAAAATGCTTCAGAGACTTTAAGAAAAGGCATTACATTTCTTTATTTTTATTCCTCTGCATTACATTTCTTTATTTTTATTCCTCTAGGCAATGAGCTTATAGGCAGCACAAAGTAAGATGAATGGCAAATCTACAGAATATAGCTGAGATAAGAATTACACAATTGCAATTCACAGAGATAAGATTTCTCTAAACTGCTTTTACCTCTCCAATTGATACCCACCATTTCTGACATTTCTACAGTTTTTTCTACCAATGGACTATAATTAAATTCAGAGAAATATCTGATTGAGAGTTGAAAGATATTTTAAAAATGAATACCTTGCTTGTATTTGCAATTCTCCTATGAAAAATCAGTAATACAAAATATGTCTCCGTGTAGTTTCTACCAACAATACATAAATAAAGGGCAGTTTCAACGGAATTGTTTTAATTACACAGTTTTCTCTCAAGGCATGTGACTAATATCAAGGTTTAGAGTCATGACACTTGGAATAAGAAGATTCTGGATGTCACTTATGAAATGCTGAGGATATTGAACTGGTTGCAACTTCCCCAAGCCAGTTTCCTTTTAGAAGGCACCTTGGCTACCCACTGTGTTATGGAGTGATAAGAGAACTACCGGCAAAAAGCCTGGGGTTGGGTAAAACTTTGTTAGTTTAGTCTAAGCAAACTTCTGGATAAATGATAAATTAAAAAGGAGGATGTTTAGACATTAAAACTTCTCTGTCCACTGTTTGGCTCCATGTAATGCTCTCAGGCGTTATTCTCTTTGACTTCGGAAATGTAGCCTAATTGCAAAAAAATCCCTTACATTTCTGTGGGGTTTAGATGTTTCCAAAGTTAACTCTCATGTAATCCTGTGAGAAAACCAGAAAAGTTACTATTTTCTCATTTTAGAGATGAGAAACCTGAAGCTCAGAGCTAAGTGGTTTACTTCAAAAGTGACAACTAATAACCAGACAAATAAATACATAATTATAACATGTGATAAATGTAATGAATGACAGAATAACAAAGACCTTTCTAGATAAATAATCTTTTAGTAGATATTAAAGTTTAATTTAAGATTGATAATCAGCTGACCTTGAAATCAGTAGATTATCCTGTATACTTCGGATGGGTTCAATATAATCACATAGTCCTTAGAATTGGAAGGGGATCTGAGTAGTCAGTGACAGAATGACATCAAGTAAAATAGACAGGACCAGCCATTGCTGGCTTTGAAGATGGAAGTGAGCCACAAGCCAAAGAATGTAGGCAGTTTCTGGAAGCTAGGAAGATCAAGGAAATTGATTCTCCCCTTGAGCTACCAAAAGGCATATAGCTCTACTAACGATATGATTTTAGTCAATGAGACCCATTCAGACTTCTAACCTCCAGAACTATAAGATAATACATTTGTGTTGTTTTTAAGTCACCGAGTTTTGGCAATTTGTTAGAGCAGTGAAAAGCTGGTTAATTACCTGATGTTAGAGAACAGAACAATTGCCTCATGGTAGAAGATTAGTTTTCAAACAGCCAATTAAATCTGGTAACTGAAAAAAGAGACCTGGCTAATTTCACAGAAAGGGTGTGGCATCTTCTCTAAGCTCTCGTGGTTTTAAAAATTTTATTTAATTGTGTTTTAAGTGGACAAACAATTGAATATATTTATGGTATATAATATGTTTTCTGAGCACCTTTATGGGAGAATGGCAAAGGGTTACATATTTGTTAATTGGTAGTTACCAACCATAAAATGATTGAACTGACAATGCTCTCCCTGCTTAGAATTTTCTGGCCCTCTGTCTATTCTCCCTTACCCTCAATAATAGAAATATATTAACTTACCATATATCACTGAAATATTTTCACTGAAGATTCTGTCCCATTTTAGGCATACATTCTTCTGAAAAAGACAAAAATATTGCACCGAAACAGTTGCTTTGTAAATATGCCATAGAACAATTATTTCTCACCTTAATCTGAGATGTTAAAAAATCTCATGAATCCTATGTAGCCACATTTAGCCTTTCACTAATTTCTTGAAAATTAAAACAATATGGGTGACCTATACTATTTATGATTATTATGATGAAAATTATGGAATGGAAAATTGCGATTAAACACTTAATAACCTTGACATGCAGTATACTCTTTAAGAATAAATATATTGTTTGGTTTTGTTTGGGGTCATAAGATCCTCTCATTCTCTAAAGTAACCATTCTCATATCTTATTAAAATCAATGACTTATTATTTTTAATAAAAGTAAAAGAAAATTCTGAATATGTGTGTGTGTGTGTGCGCGCATGCGGGTGTGTGGGTGTACGTATATATCTATCACATCTGTAAAAGACAACTAATTCAATTGGAAACATTTCTGGAAACTGATACACCGTATTTTTGTTTATTTGAGAGATTCAGTGAAGTTTTTACCTAGGATACAGTAAATACTATGAATTACTTTAAAAATACAGCATTGTAATAGCAGTCTTTCCCCTCCACTCTGTTCTAATCTCCTCTGTTTTCCTGTTTTTTTCCTCCCCTCATCCCCTCTTTCCTCCTCTACCTTAGTGCTTCTGCCTCCTTCCCTCCCTTCTCTCTCTGTCTCACCCTTTCTTTTTCTTTCTTTTCTCCATATTTACTCTCACCTTTGCTTTCGCTTCCTTCCTGACTCTTCTTCCCTCTCTCCTTTCCTTCCTATCTCTTTCTCTTTCTCCTCCTT
The DNA here is from genome assembly GCF_002776525.5 of Piliocolobus tephrosceles. Lineage (NCBI taxonomy): Eukaryota > Metazoa > Chordata > Mammalia > Primates > Cercopithecidae > Piliocolobus > Piliocolobus tephrosceles. Next base: position 53,483,205 of record NC_045442.1, on the reverse strand, counting down.
CTTACAGTAATATTTTTTATTTAGTTTTTTCACCTTCAAACTCTGATGTTAGTGGTAAAGTTTTTTTAATAATTAGAAAGATTCAATTAAAATCTTACCTATATTATCCATCTGATTTTCTTTTTAAAAATATGTGTCCTTAGGTTTGTAATCTCCATCTTTAACCAGTGAGATATTTTGTTTTCTAATTCTTCAATGGAAAAAAAGAGATTGAGACATCACCATTAGATTGTGTCTATATTTTGTAAAGTTGCACTTAAAACACTGTGTATACTTGTTTTTATTCAAGTATATTGAGGCAAAAGTTTTATAAAATAAAATGCAATGATGATAAATATGCAGTTTTATGAATTTTGACAAATACAAACGGGCATGAAATTACTACCAGATAAAGATATAACATATTTTTATCATCTCAGAATATTTTCTTTTGCCCTTTGCAGTCAATCCCCATAGTGACTGCCCCAGGTAACCACTGAGTTGCGTTGTTACAGTTTAGCTCTGCTACTCTAGAATTTTATATTAATAAAATCTAATAGTGTGTACTCATTCGTGTAGTCATATGCGTCAGAATAAATTATTTATTCTTTTCATTGATATTATTTCCTTACATGAATATAGTTTGTTGATTCACTTCTAAATGAAAATTTGGGTTCTTTCCAACTTTGGAATGTTATAGGTAAAGCTGATGTAAGTATGCTTGTAGAAGTTGTTATATAGGAATATACTTTTACTTCTCTTGTGTAAATGACTAAAAATAGAATGAGTGATTCATACAACGAAGTGGTGTAACTTCATCAGAAACAGACAAATTATTTCTGAAGTTGTTGTACCATTTTACATTCCCATCAACAGTGCATGAGAGTTCCAGAAGCTTCAAATCCATGAAGCTGGAATTGTCTCTTTCAAATTCCAGAATTCTGATTCTGGTGGTTTATAGTGATGTTTCATGGTTTCATGGTTTTTATTCACATTTCCATGATTATTGACATTATTAAGCTTATTTTCATGTCCCAATTGTTCATATATTTTTTAAAGTTCCTGCTCAAATCTTTTGCCCCTTTACATTAGGTTGCTTGTATTCTTACTGCATGGTATTAGTATGTATGGAGGTTTAATATTTTCTTATATATTCTGGATGCAATTTTCTTCCATTCTGCTGTTTGTTTTATTTCTTAATGGTGTCTTTTGAAAAATAGACAATTTGTATTTTGTTGAATTCTAATTATGATTGTTTTCTTTAATAGTTTGTGCTTTTTCTTCCCTCTAAGATGTATTTTTCTAGCCATAGAAGATTCTTCCTTATTTAATTCTGGACAATTAATAGTCTTAGGCTTTAAGTTTAGATATGTAATCTTTTCCCAGTAAATTTTTGTGTGTGGTATGAAATATAGGTTGAGGTTACTTTTTCTATAAAGTTAGCCAATGATTTCAACATCATTTGATAGACAGGCTATTCTTTATTGAATAACTTTGGTACCTTTGTTGAAAATCAATGACCACATTTAGAACTATTTTGATACTGTTTATTCTAATCCGTTAATCTATATGTTCATCCTTATATGAATATCAAACTATTTTAAATACTGTTGCTTCATAGCAAGCCAGTGGTATAAATCTTTCAATTTTGTTCTTTTACAAAATTGTTTTCTCTTCTATGCTATTTGCATTTACATATAAATTTTTAGAAATTGTCAATTAAAAAAAGCTTGCTGGATTTTGATTAGTATTGCATTAAAAATATAAACTGGCATAGAATGAATTGAAATCTCAGCATTGAATGTGCCAACTCTGAATATGACATATTTATTCAAGTATGTCTTTAATTTTTTTCTGCAATTTTCTGTAGTTTTTAGTACACAGGGGTTTGTTAATTTTAAGTGTTTCATTTTGTGGGGGGGGGGGGGTGTGATCCTACAGTAAACTGTATATATTTACTTTGAAATTATTGATTGTCTATAGTCAAAAATGTAACAATTTCTTTGACCTTATATATAGTGGCGTTGTTAAATTCACTTATTAGTTGTAGTGCTAGATTTTACTGATTCTATGGGATTTTCAGCATAGATCATATGTAGCTTCCTAATAAAGACAGCGTCCTTTCAATCTGCAAGACTTTTAACCCTTTTGCACTGGTTAAGACCTTCAGTTCAATGTTAAAAAGAAGTGGTAAGTGCCTTTTTTCTTGATCTGAGGAAGAAACGCTTGTGATGCTGTTATTAACAGTGTTTCCTTTCCTTTTCTTCCTTTTCTCTTTCTTTCCTTCTTTCTTTCTCTTTCTTTCTTTTTTTTTCTTTCTTTTTCTTTCTTTCTCTTTGCTTTCTTTTTTCTTTTTTCTCTTTCTTTCTCCTTCCTTCCTTTCTTCCTTCCTTCCTTCCTTCCTTCTTTCTTTCTTTCTTTCTTTCTTTCTTTCTTTCTTTCTTTCTTTC
>NC_045442.1:53315504-53480766 GCF_002776525.5 Piliocolobus tephrosceles | reverse complement strand
TTCTTTCTTTCTTTCTTTCTTTCTTTCTTTCTTTCTTTCTTTCTTTCTTTCGTCTCTTTCTTTCTTTTTTTTCTTTTTCTTTCTTTCCTTTCTTCTTTCCGTTGGTAGATGCCCTTTATCTTTCTGATCTGGTGAGAGTTTTCCATTTATTAAAGTCATGAAATGGTTTTGAATATTGAAAGTCTTAGATAAACTATTGTATTTTAATATATAAATATATTCATATTTTCTGTTTCATCTTTTGTCAGTTTTGGTAAGTCGTTTTCTGAAAACTTTGTTGATTTTATCTAAATTGTTTAATTTACTGTTACAATTGTGTTCATAATAATCTCTTCCATCTTTCAGTTTTGTTTAGGATTGATAGGATTTGGCTATGTCCCCACCCAAATTTCATCTTGAATTATAGCTCCCATAATTCCCACATGTTGTGGGAGGGACCCAGTAGGAGTTAATCGAATCATGGGGGTGGTTTCCTCCATACTGTTCTCAGGATAGTGAATAAGTCTCATGAGGTCTGATGGTTTTATAAGGGATTTCCCCTTTCACTTGGTTCTCACTCTCTCTCTTGTCTGCTGCCATATAAGACGTGCCTTTCACCATGATTGTGAGGCTTCCCCAGCCATGTGGAACTGTGAGTCCATTAAACCTTTTTCTTTATAAGTTACCCAGTCTTGGGAATGTCTTTATCAGCAGCATGAAAACAGACTAATACAAGGATATATAGTGATTTCTTTCATTTCTGATATAGTTCATTTATGTTTTTTCTTTTTTATTTTTATGATTATTATGTCTAGGAATATATCAATTTTATTAGGATTTTAGATAGTTAATATTTATTTAGGTTTTCTTTGTATTTTATTGATTTATCTTATTTTTTACTAATACTACTTCCCTTGGTTTGATTGGTTCTTTAACTAGACATATACAAAGAAATCTTAACTTATTATTTTGCTTTTCTTCTTTAGTGTTATAAGAGCTTAATAAAAATAAATTCCCCTCTAAGAATTGCATTAGCTACATCCCATACATTTTGATACGTTGTTTTAATTATTTTTAATTTTTTTTTCACTTCAGAGTAGTTCCACATATTTTCCCCTTATTTTTCTTTAACCTGTGTGGTCTTTGGAAGTTCTGCTCAGTGTCAAACATTTGTTTGTTTTGGGTATTTTTTCATTTTAATTTGTAACTTAACTCCAAGTAGTCAGAGGTTAAGACTATATTTTTAAATCCTTTGAAATTTATTGTGATTTCCTCAGACTAGGGCTTACTTTGTAAATGGTTCCACTTGAAAACCATTATGCGTCCAGCAATTGTTGGTATAGTGTTCTATAAATATCAATGAGAACAAGTCAGTTAATAGTATTATTAAAATATTCTATTTTCTTACTTGTCTTTTTCATCAACTCCTAAGAATGATTTATTAAAATTTCCAAATATGATTGTGAATTTGTTCATCTTTGCCTTTCATTGTATTAATTTTCACTATGTTATTAGCTGTGTATACATTAAAGATTATTAGGTCTTATTAAGGATCTGTTGCTTGATTTTATTTTGAAATGACCTATTTTATCTCTTGTGACATTATTTTCTTAATTCTTATTGATAAACCTAGCCAGACCAGCTTTTTTCCCATTAGTGTTTGCATGAAATATATTTTCTAAATATTTTACTTTACATTCCTTATAATATGTCTATTATTTTACCTGTCTTTATATTCAAAGTTTTGTGTTTTCTGTAAACAACATATTGACATATTTATTTCTTGTTTTTTTTTTTAATCCAGTCTGTCAATACATGTCTTTTTTACTTTTTAGTCCATTAATTTTCATGAAATTAATGATATATCTGGTTTAAGTCTACTGTCTTGGTATTTGTTTTCTATTAGCCTCATAATTCCATTTAACCTCCTCATGTCATTACTTTTGCCATTATTTTCATGCATTTTATTTAAACATATATGTCTGAGAACATATTGTTAAAACTTAATTTAATGAACTGATTTTCTTTACAGTATCTAAAAAAGAAAGCATAACAGTAAATTACATTTCATCATATATTTAGCATTTTATCTTTCCTCCTCTAGATATGAATTTTCATCTGGTATGATTTCCCTTTTTTTTCTGCAGATCTTCATTTAATATTACTGATTTTATGATTCAGCTGGAAAAATTTATTTCTCAACTTTAATCTATTTTACTCCAGAGTTTCCAAAATCTCTGTTTAAACCCTTTGGCACTCCTATTTATTTCTGCTGGGCTTAATCACACTCTTGCCTTACTCAGTTAAGAATTTTACCAAAGGATATAAGGGAAATTTCTATGCAGATATTTTGGCTTTCCTACTATGGCTTCTCATTTTCTGAAGGTTCCCATTTATTTTCCAGTTGCTCTGGTAGCAGTAAATTCTGACCTCTAACTTTTCAAATGAATAAGAATGCTGTTTTTTGCAGATAAATGTGTATGCTCTCCAATGTAATTCCTTTTTTCAGTGGAAATCTCTTTCAGTTTCTGCTGTTTTTGCCTTCTATCCAGTGCCTTCAACAGTATATACAGTCAAACCTCATTTTTTGCAGATTCTGTATTTGCAAATTATCCTACACATTAAAATTTGTTTGTAATCCCAAAATTAATACTTGGCAATTTCTAGGTAGTTAGCAGACACACACAGAACAGTGATAGATTTGAGTTGCCTGATGTGCATGTTTCCAGCTGATGTCTAACAAGGGCATGCTTTGCCTTCTGGTTTTAGCTTTCTCAGAGGGTAGAGCTGGTAGAGGCTGATGCAGAGTAGTGGAAGAAGCTTTAGTTCTTCCAGTTGAATGGGACTTGAATCCCAATTCTGGCACCTGTTAGTGGCACTGTCTCAGGCAAGTCACCTTAACATTTCTGAATCTCATTTATTCTTTTGTAAAATAAGGACAATGGAATCTGCCAGGATGAGTTTTTTTTTTTTTTTTTTTTTTTTTAGATTCAATCTATGTGAGATATGTATGTTTATTTGTACCCACATATACATACAGATATAAATTTATTTATTTACATATTACCATAGAAACAATGTTTCAGTATCTGTTAATTCTGTATTCACAGCAACTTTATAAACATTAATACTGGGAATATATCTAAAATTTATGCTGGTTATTGACAGCATGTTAATATTATATACATTATGCTGTCATTAACAAAAGAAGAAATTATTTGCTAGTTTTCCTCATTTCTTAATGGTACAAAATTTTGTTTTCCTATACATGTTTTGTCTGTCATGTAATCAGATCATTACATCTAACTTTAAGTGAGACTTGCAAACACATTCTTTTAGCTCAGCTAAAATTAAGCTGTCTGTTTTCACAAGGAAGAAAAGGGGTAGGACAGTAAGAAGCAACCCACAGTATGCCATATAAGCAGTGGTAGTAATAACTCAAAATAAGTAAAAGATACAGCACTTATTCTTATAGAAGACAAAGATAAAATTGAGAAACAGACTGTCATTTACAGTTCAGTTAGAACACTTCAGATATTACCTAATGGTATGTGTTTTAAAGTATCAAAAACAAAATGAGAAAAGGGATAGCATGACCACAGCGAAAAAATAGAAACCGGCACGGAATATTTACTGAGTACATGAATAAATAAGTAAGCATGTAATTCAAAGGACAATCAAAATATTACTACTAAAAGTAAGTATTTGGCACTCTTTCCTTTTTGCAATTGACACCATAAGACCAACTTAATGCTACCTAAATCTTTGAAAAATCAGGAAAATGTATTATCTTGCTACACAGTTTTTACTGAATGATATCACATGTCTTAAAACTAAGCAAAACCTTAAAAGTTCATTTTATTCTTTTATTTTGGTCTGATAAATAATTACTATTCTCATTTCAGAACCAAGACTTAAGTATCTTATCCATGAGAAATATCTTAGTAAGTTCATCATTAGGAATCTAGAGACAGGACAGGTTTCTTACAGTGAGTAACTTTTGCATTTCATTGCTTATAAATACATGTTAATACTTTTGGAGTTTTGGATAATAATTTATGTGTAGAAAGCAATTTTTAAAATTTCGTGCTCCATCTTTTCTGAGAAGAGATATAAAGGTGAAGCATTTGAAGTATTTCAGTGGACGGTCAGCCATAAATTAGTAAGAAATGTCCAAGTACAAATATCTTCCTTTCCCTCAAGCAACATTCCTCTTCACAAAGTTTTTAGATGTTGTGTTTCTGGAAACAAGACTAAACTCTTCCTATGTAGGAAGACAATAATGAAAAATCTTTTTTTTCAAACAGAACCCTTTCATCTTTGTGATATGTCTATGTAGGTGTTAGCATAAATTGTATTCATTGTAAGGACTTCAGGAGAAAAAAGATATTAAAGGCTGAATTACAACTTGAGCTATTTATTTTTTTATGTGTCTGCATTTTTAGGAAGGAAAGAAAATAATAGGTCTTCCATTAGATAAAAGACAAGGTGCAGGGGAAGCAAAATGATATACTGTATCCATTGTTTTTATTTTTAAAAAATATTCCCATTTGCTTAGGAACTCTCCTGTGTAGTTAGGTCATTTATGGTATTCCTTTGTGCTGATGACATTTTTTAAAGATGACTGATGATTATAGCATTAAAGTACCAAGATTTGGCTTATTTTCTGGGCTTTGAAATAATTTAATGGGAACAGTTTCTGTTAAGTACAAAGAACAAAAATGCCTTTGTAAGAAGGTAAAAATTAGAGGTCCTGTTAAATCCGGGATTGCATTGCTAGAGGGAAAACTTTTTAACTAAAAACGTCATACTGAAGGGCCAAGAGTTCTATAGTTGCTCCACTACAGAATCAGAGCATGTTTCTCAATGCATTCTCCAGGAACATTCGGAACTTATAAAGGGAAAGTTCTGTCAGAGCAGAAGAAGGCGAAGAATAATAGAATTGTAACTTATTAGAGCCTGAAGTACTTTTAAAGGTCACTGAGCTTCTTTCTTTCATCTTACACCTGAAGAAACTTAAGACTGTGGAGGTAAAGAAGGCAAGCAGTTCATCTGAAATCACATGGCCAGATGGAGGTGAATTCAGGACTAGGCACCTGTGTCTTCATCAATCCAGGCCTGAGTGTCTAACAAGGCCTTCCATTTAAAGGATGCCATTACCAAATCGACTCAAATGTAAAAGCCACTGGCAAAATCAAGGGCCTTAGAGAAGCATTGCTTCTTCTATTTCTTAAAAACAAATTTTGATTAGGCCAGAAATAAGCGGTTCTCTTTTTTGTTGTTTGAATTACAAAATACTTTGTCCTTTTTAAATTTTATTTTTGTCTTTCCTTTAATTTTTCTCAGCTTGCTACTCTCTGTATCAGGTTTCTAATAACCAAAGAACCTACATTTAAGTCAGGCTTAGAGCTAGAATGTGATCGTAATTAAAATAATATGGATAATCATGAATAATAAAAATTATGGTACCTATTCAAGTTTTTCTTTGATTTTGCCATCTAGATTTTCAGCTTCTATTTACAAATCATATTTATTGGTCTCTGAAACCCTGTAAATTTGAGCAGCATTTTTTTAATCTATTTTTGTTACTGCTACTCCCCACTCTGTGCTACACATTGCCAACTGTTCCTAATGTAGTATTCTAATTTATTTTCACTTGATTTGACTATCTTGTTCTCTCTATACATTATAAATATATATTCATAAAATATCTTTCTATACCCATAAATATTGTTATGTTTTTATTAAAATCTGCCCCCATATTTTGTTGAACAATGCATAAAATATATGTAGACATCAAGAATGTGAATTCCTTAAGTGCAAGTTGTTGTTGTTGTTGGTGGTGGTGGTTTAACCAAGGCGGGCAGATCATGAGGTCAGGAGATCGAGATCATCCTGGTTAACACGGTGAACCCCGTGTTACTAAAAAACCCGTCTGTACTAAAAAAAAATGTTAAAAAATTAGCCGGGCGTGGTGGGGGGCGCCTGTAGTCCCAGCTACGCAGGGGGCTAAGGCAGGAGAATGGCGTGACCCAGGAGGCAGAGCTTGCAGTGATCAGAGATCGTGCCACTGCATTCCAGCCTGGGCGACAGAGCAAATCTCCATCTCAAAAAAATGAAAGGAAGGAAGGAAGGGAGGGAGGGAGGGAGGGAGGGAGGGAGGGAGGGACTGGTCTTTGTATTCCAGGCATCTAAATCGACTTTGATGAACAGAAAGTGCTGAATAGGTGTCTAGATAAAGTTTTGTATTAGTCAGAGTTCTCCAAACAAATAGAAAAAGTATACATAAACACATACATGTATACACATACATATGTTTACACAGGGTGGGGGAGGGAGAGAGAGAGATTTATTATAAGAAGTTTCCTCACACAACTGCGAAGGTAGGCAAGTCCCACAATGTATCTTCTGCAAGGTGGAGACTCAGAATGATGTAATTCAGTCTGAGTCCAAAGGCCTGAAAACCTGGGGAGCCACTCATGTAAATTCCAGGCCAGGCCAAGGTCCAGAGAAGATAAGATGAAATGTCCCAGCTGAGTGAGGCTGGAAAGAAGGGGTAAATTCTTCTTTCCTTTGCCTTATGTTCTATTTAGGGAAAGCAACCTATTTGACTGTGATCATTGATTCAAATGCCAATCTCATCTGGAAGCCCTCTCACAAGAACACTCAGAAATAATATTTAGTCTGAATACCCCATAGCCAGTCAAGTTTACAGGTAAAATTAACCATCTCAATTTGTATATGATTTTATTGCTATATTCATATAGATAAGCATCCAAAACATAGAAACATCAAATCTTATATAAACTACATATTTTTAATATGTGATATCAATTTCAAAAATTGGACAGCACATAATAACATTAGAAAGCATCAACTAGTCTTCATAAACTTTAATGTATTCATTTTCCCCCTAGGGATAAAAATATGTCTTGATTTATTTTGGGATAATTACATTCATTTTGTAAGCTTAAATTGTTTCTCTGTAAAGAGATAATATTAAATGCATTATTCACTTTGTTTTTAAATTTGTAACGTAAAACAGTTTTGTTTTTCTTGTAATTGCTGATCCGAGGAAGTAAATACCACAGATGGACATACATATATACACACAAATGTACATACTCATACATACACAAACAGACACTTGTTTTCTCATCCACAGAATTATTCTATTTCATTTTTTTGATAAAACAAAGGGATGAATTAAGTAGAGGAAAGCTAACAAAAATTATGCCTCCTAGTGTTAATACAAAGGGTTAGATATTTTATTTTAGTGTCTTTCCATGATTCATCTTTCTGAACAAGACAATAAGATAAAATCATTTTATTTCTCTGTCACACAAAACGAATCTATACTTCTAAATATAGGCAAAAATGGCAATATAATAGCTGTAGAATAATAAAAAATTAAATAACCAATTACAAAACAAACTCAAAAGAATGTGACCTCCAGGATCCTGATTACATACTGGTAGGTAATACATAATTCAAATCAATAAAGTATGAACTATAATAATTATTACATATCATTATACCACTATAATTCTCTAGCAGAGATTATAACATGCAAGTGGAGTCAGTAATTTTATATTATTCATATACATATGAATTGTACATACTGTATTTGTTCTTGCTACTTGGATGGCTTGTGTCTACATACTTATGACCGCTATCATGGGGTTCCTTATAATAAGAATAGCACAATGAGAAATAAACCTGAATTGATTTTGTTCTCATAGAATAGATACATTCATAACAATGGTATTTAACATAAAGTACCTAGTATGTCAAGTACATTATCAGTTTACAGTCAACACTTCATGTGATGCTATTCCATGAAATAGATGGAATTGTCACCATTTACAGAGAATAAAGCAAAGCTTAGATAATTTAAATAACTACCAGAATCTCACTGCTAGAAGGAATAGGGCACATCAACATCTCCACATATAGCTGTGCAATTATTTGACCAGTGCAAAGGGCAGGCAACAATTTGTACAGTTACATAGGTTCTCGACTTGGGTAATAGACAGTATAAACAAATAAATTTCACTAGGTGATAAGATTTTTGTTTTCTTGGTGAAACAAAGTCTTCCAGTCAAATATTTAAAGCTCTGAATTTTAACTTACCTGAAAGTAGCGGGAGTATGAAAGGCAAATCTGCCAGAAAGATGGGGAGAAAAAAATCCAAACTCCTTAGAAAGCCCGTCTTTGGGTCTCAATTTAGAAGTTGCTTTCTCAATTATGTCCTTCCTTAATCCACACTTTCTGAGCGAGTACCCAGTGCTGCCTTCATCAGAGGCAGTATTTCACTAACAAAGTTTACATCACCTTACATGAAATTGCCTGCACATGAATATCACCTCCAATTGACTATAGGTTCTGTGAAGACAATGATTCACTCAGACTTTATGCTCAGAGCCTAAAGAAGTTTCTGAAACATCAACAATTATAAAATATCAAAGACTATAGATAAATATTTCTGGAGCTTAATTGAGTTGTAATGATATTGAACAACTAGAAAGAAAAATTAGCTCACACAGTAATAAAATGAAATTCATATTTTAGCACATTCCCTTTTCTTTTTTAGCCTTGTTGGGTATAAAGCGTTTTAAACTGGATTTAATTAATTTTGGGGGGGGGTGAAATGACTATTTTTTATTTTACACTTTAAAAAAAATTATACTTTAAGTTCTGGGATACATGTGCAGAACTTGCAGGTTGGTTACATAGGTATATACGTGCCATGGTGATTTGCTGCACCCATGAACCCGTCATCTACATTAGGCATTTCTTCTAGCTATCCCTTCCCTAGCTCCCACCTCCTGACTGACCCCGGTGCGTGATGTTCCCCTCCCTGTGTCCATGTCTTCTCATTGTTCAACTTCCACTTATGAGTGAGAACATGTGGTGTTTGATTTTCTGTTCCTGTGTTAGTTTGTTGAGAATGATGGTTTTCAGCTTCATCCGTGTCCCTGCAAAGAACATGAACTCATCCTTTATTATAGCTGCATAGTATTCCAGAGTGTATATGTGCCGCATTTTCTTTATCTAATATATTATTGATGGGCATTTGGGTTAGTTCCAAGTCTTTGCTATTGTGAACGGTACTGTAGTAAACATGTTTTCATGTGTCTTTATAGAATGATTTATAATCCTTTGGGTATATTCCCAGTAATGGGATTGCTGGGTCAAATGATATTTCTGATTTTAGATCCTTGAGGAATCTCCACACTGTTTTTCGCAGTGGTTGAACTAATTTATATTCCCACCAACAGTGTAAAAATGTTTCCATTTCTCCACATCCTCTCCAGCATCTGTTGTTTCCTGACTTTTTAATGATTGCCATTCTAACTGGCATGAGATGGTAACTCATTGTGGTTTTGATTTGCATTTCTCTTTTTTTTTTTTTTTTTGAGACAGAGTCTCGCTCTGTCGCCCAGGCTGGAGTACAGTGGCCGGCTCTCAGCTCACTGCAAGCTCCGCCTCCCGGGTTTACGCCATTCTCCGGCCTCAGCCTCCGGAGTAGCTGGGACTACAGGCGCCCGCCACCTCGCCCGGCTCGTTTTTTGTATTTTTTTAGTAGAGACAGGGTTTCACCGTGTTAGCCAGGATGGTCTCGATCTCCTGACCTCGTGATCCGCCCGTCTCGGCCTCCCAAGCATTTCTCTAATGACCAGTGATAATGAGCTTTTTTTCATATATTTGTTGACTGCATACATGTCTTCTTTTGAGAGGTGTCTGTTCATATCCTTTGCCCACTTTTTGATAGGGTTGTTTGTTTTTTTCCTTGCAAATTTGTTTAAGTTCCTTGTAGATTCTCAATATTAGCCCTTTGTCAGATGGATAGATTGCAAAAATTTTCTCTCATTCTGTAGGTTGCCTATTCACTCTGATGATAATTTGTTTTGCTGTGCAGAAGCTCTTTAGTTTACTTAGATCCCATTTTTCAATTTTGGCTGTATTTTTGGCCATTGCTTTTGGTGTTTTAGTCATGAAGTCTTTGCCCATGCCTATGTCCTGAATGGTATTGCCTAGGTTTTCTTCTAGAGACTTTATGGTTTTAGGTTTAATGTTTAAGTCTTTAATTCATCTTAATTTTTGTATAATGTGTAAGGAAGAAGTCCAGTTTCAGTTTTCTGCATGTGGCTAGCCAGTTTTCCCAACACCATTTATTAAATAGGGAATCCTTTCCCCGTTGCTCGTCTTTGTCAGGTTTGTCACAGATCAGATGGTTGTAGATGTGTGACATTATTTTTGAGGCCTCTGTTCTGTTCCATTGGTCTATATATCTGTTTTGGTATCAGTACTATGCTGTTTTGGGAAGTAACTATTTTTAATGTAAGACACCAGCAGTCTTTTGGGACACAACACTGAATGTACCTCTATGTTTATAATATAAATCATTCTGTTTCCTAAATGTCTTCCAAGTTTAGTGAAAGCAACTAAAATATTAAAACATATTGGTGTGGGTGCATGGGGGAGAACTTCTAGTTGAAAGAAGTGCATTAGCTGGGCGCAGTAGCTCACGCCTGTAATCTCAGTACTTTGGAAGGCCAATGCGGGTGTATCAACTGAGGTCAGGAGTTCGAGAATAGTCTGGCCAGCATAGTGAAACCCCGATTCAACTAAAAAAATACAAAAAGTAGCCGGGTGTGGTGGTGTGTGCCTGTAATCCTAGCTACTCAGGAGGCTGAGGCAGGAGAGGAGAATCACTGGAACCTGAGAGGCAGAGGTTGCAGTGAGCCGAGATTGTGCCATTTCACTCCTGCCTGGGCAGGGTGACAAGAGTGCAATTCCATCTCAAAAATGAATAAATGAATAAATAAATAAATAATAAAAGAAAGTGCATTAATATCTGCATGTTGCCAAATGCTAAAACAAAAAAAGAAAGTGCATTAATATCTACATTCTGCAAAATGCTAACATATAATTAAAGCTATAAAAAATGTTTAAGATCACAATAAAATAGACAACAGGAAGGGAGACAACAGCAGAGAAGAGTAATTGCTGGCAACTCAAAGATGGAAAACAAATAGTTCTGTAGTAGCAGACATATCAGACTAGAGAAAACCAAAACCTAAAGGCCTACATGGGGGCCAAACAAGAAAAGCTAGTTAATTTGTGAGAAAGATAAATAGAGATTAAAGAATTGGAAGCACTGGGTAAATTAGAATGGCATTAGATCTCTAGTCTTGAGAAATCCCCAGCCTCTGTAGCCATGTGGTTTTCTCTGGAGCACTTACTTTCAGGAGGTATTCTGTGCTCAGTAACATCAATAAGTGCTGAAGTTCTGGTTGAGGAACCAAAACACCAACAACAGAATTATCTTCAGATTCAAATACTGAAAAAAATAAAAGTTCTTTCTTTGGTTCTAGAATTTTAGAAGCCAGATTTATGGTTTCCATTCAGATTAGATCCTTTTTTTTTTTTTTCCCCTGAGAAACTAACTAGCTTAGAGATTTACTAATATTGATAGTGGGGGTCTCAGATAAAATGGCCATGCGTTTATCTGAACACCTTCCAAATGAGGTTTACTAGGTAACAATGCCCCAAGTCTGGACTAAGATAATACAATTACTTTTAAAGGTTTTATTATTTAAATATGAATGGTAATGCAATAATCACTCTTTGAGAGCATCATCTGTTCCTGTTACTGCAAATTAACCATCAAAAAGGTTATTCATCAACCCCATAGGAAAGGGTGAGATGCCTTTTTGTTTAGTCCATGAGACCAGGTATGTATTCTGGATATATCATATATCGATACTCATAGATATATGATAAGAAGTTTCAAAGTGAACTTTCTGGGGAATTGTTTTAGGCAGATAAACTCAGCTAATGATACCTTTAGCCCTTTAACCCAACCCCATTTATTAATTTTCTTGCCTAAAATATAGACATAATGCCTGGAGGTATGAGAGCCATCGTGATACCTCAAAAAAGAAAGTCACACACTGAGGACGTGAAGCAAAATAATAATAATAATAATAATAATAATAATAATAATAATAACAACAACAACACCATCTTTGAGCAATGGCACTGGCCTGGGATTGTTTGTTATATTAGTTTCTGCCACAGTTAGTAAAGTATTGTTGTTACTGTAGCTTACTGCTAAAGCTGAATGCAATCCAAAACAATGCAGGCTCAGAGAAAACCCAGACAATGATAGGAGAAGAAAACCTTACAAATGTGAATTAAAATTCTCCAAAAGATAAGCAGAGATACTGTCATAGAGTAACAAGAGGCTGCTGTAAATTAGAATATGAAAAAACAAAGAAGTATTATTAGAAATTAAAATTTGATGGCAGAAATTTTAATGGAAGGACTGAAAAATACAGATAAAGAACTGTCTTCCTATGAGAGAGGAAATCAAGAAAAACATGTAAATAGAATACCTAAAAAATATAGAATTACTCAAAAACGTACTGTATTATTTACTCAAAAGGCTAGGCTAGTGAAATAAAGGGGCCTTATAAAAACCAGAGAGAAATTTGTTTTCGTGTATCAAGAAATAATCCTAGATAAGCATATTAGATTGGCAGAAGATGACGTTCTATTATTATTTCAGAGACCCAGAGAGTATTGTCTTCACTATCTCCAGGAAATATTTCTAACTTAGAATTACACACATTACCAAAGTATTTTAAATTATGGGTGTAGAATAAAAGCATGAAATTTCTCAAGGTTGTCTAGACCTAATATACTTTATTGAAGCAGCGTTTTAAGGATATGTTACACTAAATAAGGAATTAACCAAGAGAGAAAGACATGAATATGGAAATGAAAAAACTAATATAGGAGAGACACAAATGCAATTCTCAAGATGACAGTAAATGCAGCCCAAGATGACAGGTTTTTATAGGCCCTAGGAAGGAAATAGTGCAGACTGGTAAAAGAATAGTCTGGGAGAGATTCTTTAATTATGAAATGGGAAACTAAAAGTACCTGATGTGTTTGTATATATTGAGATAAGTTTTATAGCTTTGTCATGGAGTTCTGTATTAATAGTTGAATTAGAAATGTGTACCTAGTGCAATATAGGAAAAAATATAGGAATGATTTAACTTTAGCAAATATAAAAGGTTGTATAAAAATGATGAAGTAAAAATAATCCCTTGTGTTTGTTGATGTTTCTGAGGAGACCCAATACATGTTTTTACTATTTCTTATCTTAGTTTATAACCAAATAAGTGAAATATCAAAGAATTTAGCAGACAGAATTCAGTTTATCAGCAGATATTGAAATATGTAATTTCATACTTAAAGATGTTCTTGGTAGTGAATTCAAGAATTACACACCCCAGGGTACCCCATCCCAGGCAACTCAGAATGGAGTATAACTCTGACATCTTATCATATTAAACATAAATTTGCATACAATCCAGAAATTCCATTTCTAGAAATCTACCCCCCAAACTAAAATATATACTTAGAAAAGAAATATTTAAGAATGGTCAGAGCAGTAGTATTCATAATGGCTATATCCTGAAAACAATCCAAAAGTTTACAAATAGTGAATGTATAAGCAAAATGTGGTATATCCACCATGCAATGGAATGCTATTCAGTAATAAAATAAACTGAGACCATATGCTACAACATAAACAATCCTTAGGAATATTTTGCTAAGTGAAAGAAAGCTGTTGATAGACAATTTTTCAAGGATCTTTCATATGTGTTCTTATTTTTTTGAGTTAGCTCCTGGGTACTTTTTGTTTCAAGCTATATTTTCAAGGATATCTACATAGGGAACAGCCTTGGAATGCAGATATGGTATCTCCCTCCTGAGCATAGGCCAGGCATGCTAACTCCCTATTATAAAATTGCTAAACCTCAGTGTCCCTGTCTGGTTACTACAACCCGATGTATGTACAGATCTCACCTGGCCCTTTTCATGTCAGTCTGTGAGAACTGGGGTCTGGGGAACTGACACCAAAATATGCTTATACTCTGCGTAATGCTGTTGTCATGAGTGATAGCTATCCTTCCTCTCTGCCAGCATCAATAAAAATGTGGCACAATCCCTTCTTATCTTGAAAATGGGGTAAAAATTACAGACCCTTTACAGTACTTGAGAGAACCAAAATGAACAAAAAATATGTATAATTATTTTTATATGAAATGACTAAAAAGCGTTAGAGACAGAAAGCTGGTCAATAGTTTCCCAGGACAGAGGTAGAAGCAGAATAACTGCAGAAAGTTATAAGGGAAAATTTTGTGATGATGGAAGTGTTCTAAATTGGGTGCGTGGTGATGGTCGCACAACTCCATAGACTTTCAAAGAATTTTGAGTTGTACATTTAAAATGGATGAGTTTTATGTGGTATTGTGATACCTCAAAGAAACTGTTTAATAAGAAAAATCAGTAATACGGCAACACATAATTTTCTCCCACAAATGCTGAGAGGTAGTTGGTAAAATTTAAAATATCTTATCAATAAAAATTATGTAACTACAATAAAAATATAAAACCTCTCTTAAATAAGGGATAAAATGTGTAATAAATATGCAACAAATCTATAAAACATAATAAAATTCCTACTTACCGTAACTGAAAACATATAATACATAGAAATAACAGAAACAAAATGTAGAATTTCCAAGATGAAAACTATACAATTTTGCCAAATGTTAAATGAAATTCACCATGTGCCTTGGAGAGAGAGATTAAATACTGTTAAAAGATAGGATGACAGATCTTTTGTGCACTAATTTATTTCTTTCATACAGATTAAATCAAAACCTATTTAGAATTTTGACAGTCCAACATATTTTTCTAACACTAATTCGCAGAAAAAAATATTATAGCTAAATGTAGAGTCTCATAAAATAAGGGGACTATCTCCTACTGAACATTAAAATACATTACAAAATACTAAAATTAAAATAACATGGTAGTAAAAGAACAAAAAAGATAGATAAATGGTTATAGTGTTTGGTGCTATTCTTTGGTGTTATTTATATTAGAAAAAAACTTTTTTAAAAATAAATCAATCTGAAAATATCTAGACATCTGAAATTGGAAATTACACTAAACTTAGCACATATATGTGAAATAATGCTTTTCATTCTTTAAAAATGTTGATTTCGGAAAATACATTATGAGTTGGAAAACACTCATGGAATAATTTAATGTGGGAAATAGCCATAAAAGTGAACATATAAATTTTTAACTTTTAAATATAAAACACATATTTTTCAATTTTTAAATATAAATGCACACAATTTTACAAAATTGCATCTTTTGCAATGAATGGGAATATCAGTATTTCTCTGGTATGTCAAAGACGGAAAATCTGCACAATTTGAAAACCAGTTTCTTTTGCTTTGATGGCATTTCACAACAAATATTTTATATGCATATATGTCTGTGCTGATTCCTTTATATCTGTTCATTTCTGTCGGTCTTGTTCACATATAGATGTAGTCCATATAAGTATAAGAAGATATCTTATGTGAGATTATGTATCATGTTTATTTGCATCTTTATATACTAGTACATTTTCTAAATGTTGTATAATAAATGTAGCTATCTTTGATCACAGAAGAGTAGCAACAAAATTTAAAAGAATAAGGCAAATGTGTGGACAGGAAATTAGCAAACTCTATGAGGCATTTATGAACTCATTACATCATCACATGTTTTGAACCTTCTAGATTTATTACTGTACAATTTTTGTTCAGAGTATTGATTGGGATCTAACAATAAATCCTTGTAAATTTATGCAAAATATATGATCAAATTAAATACTTCACTTGGAAGATCAAATTTTAATTCTTTAATGGAGCAGTTTTTGGACAATATTCAAACTAGCCTTACTATTGTGTTAATGTTTAACATGTTGTACCATAAAATTTGTTTTGGAAGTGAAATAAAAGGGGACTAATTTAGACCATTGGTTTTGAAAGAATGATCTCCAGATCTCCAGCAGCATCATGTGAGAACATGTTAAAAATAATTTTTTTAGCCCCACCCAAAACCTACTGAATCAGAAACTCTAAGGGTGAATACCAGTGACTTGGGTTTTATTAAACTTTACATGTGATTCTAAGGTTATGTAAAGTTTGAAAATCATTAATTCAGAGCACACAATGACCAGTTTAGCTCAAAATTTGAAAACAAATAACTCAAAATATCTTGCAGAGTAGAAGAGGAGAATGTTGTTACATATGTTTTAAAAGCTGATATATTTGTAATCAATGAATGGAGAAATGGACCTTCTCTATTTAAAAGTGTTTGTATGTTTATTATTCTTCTATGGTAAATATAAAAGGATTCCTGACAGTTATAGTCGATGTCAGTTGTAATAGGGTTCTGTTTTATATAAAGGCACATGAGAAAACTTTTGAGGGTAATGAATATGTTCATTATTTTGATGGTGGTGATTGTTTCAAGGCTATATCTACATTACACAAAACTTACCAAAATGCGCACTTCAAGCAATGAGGTTTTTTTTGTATGTCAGTTATACCTCAATAAAGCAGTTTTGTAAATTTGGGGCAGGGGAAGAAATGTTGAACCACACAGCAGCACAGATGATTCTAAAATTTATTCTTTGTATGTTTTAAAAATCATGTTTCAGTTATTATGATTTATCACCCAATTTCAGCACCCATGTGTGCATTTGTGCTTTTGATAGTATTGTTCCAAGAGAAGGGGAAGGGATATTATTGTATAACGTTTTTAGTAGTTTAAGTAGTGAAAAATTATGGAAGGAAATGGACATCCCCAGGCAAATGGAAACCTACACTGTAGCTTTGGTTCCACATTCACCATGCAAGCATGCTTGACTTGGCTTTCTTCCCCTGTCCCTATCAACTTCAACAGTTTATTCGCTATAAAGATACCAATGAAATAGTCAAGGAAGACCATTTTGACCTCAATTCCAATAATAATTGGATCATGTACATTTGAAGACAGAATTTAATAATGATACAACAGGGAATACATCTTCAAGCAAACAAAAAATTGTACATGTTTAATAAGTGAAACACCATTAAAGTTTATATTGAAGATGGCTCTAGCAAGGTTTTCATTAAGTATGTTATCTGCTTCTAGGCAATTAGAAAATCTTTAGATAATTGAATGCACTTTTGCCTAACATTCTTATGGCCATAAACTTCCGTATATTAGCATTATTCAAGAAAAATTACAGAATAAAATTGACTGTAAAACTATCCTGAGGCTACATACATGTTTCCATTGTGACACACAAGAGCAGTGATTTTGACAACAAGCATTATCTGTCACATTAAATTAAATTAGTGTCCTTAAGGTGGATTTTATGGTTGGAAGCTAATTTTTAAGTGAACTTTGGTTTTTTATATATGAAAGAGCCCTAAGCTGATGGAAATTTTACTTATATATAAAAATTAAATCTGAGAAAAGATGCCCAGCCACATAATCAACCTGTGATATTAATAATCTAATGATAGTATCAAAACCTGGAGAATATTTTAACCAGAAGTAAATTTTAAATTTGTTTGATTTTAAATTTTAATTTAGGTAGTAACTTCTTTTACATCCCAAGGCGGAAACGAATCAGATATTTAAAAGTATTTAAGTAGCAATATTATACAAACAAAAATATCAGCATTCTAGTAGTTTTAAATATCAGGTTAATAGGAATCTAGTATACAAAGAAACAGTTTTTTCAATAAACATAACTTTCCTCAATATTATTGTTTTGTATAGTTAACATGTGTATTTTAAGAAGTTTTATGATATAAAATATTTTACATTATAAAAGCTTTAATATCACAAAAGCTTTATGTTATAAAAGAAGTTTTATATAATTTACATGCAACAAAATGTATTCATTTTTAGTGTATAGCTCAATGAGTTTTGACAAATATATGCACTCTGGTAACCATCAACAAACAAAAATATAAACATTTTTCATCACTTCGAAACTTTCCCTTTTATCTCTTCCTGATCAGTTGCACCCTCTAGTTATCATAGAGATTCCTCCTAACGTATACAATATCTTGACTTGAATACTCCAACAAAGCACAGCGTTAGTCAACATCAAATTAAAGCTGTGCCTTAGGACCATCATTTACATGAGAGCAGTAAGAGTTTTTGAGCTAAATGTTAAGTCTCTAGAATGGTATTTCTTTTTAATCGCTGTTTTAATAAATCTCCCACATTTATTAATAGGAATTTGCATTTATTATTTTGAGTGGCATTTAAAAATGCAGGTAAATTACAAAAGGTAAAGACACTACATTATATTGTATGCATGTGCATTATAATTAAATTATAATTAACTTTAAACAAATCTCCAGGGACTCCTGTTTCTAGAAACATGAGCAATCTGTGTAATATGTTTCTGAGTCTATTTTGGGCTCTTGCATGATAGACTAAGCACAAAGATTTCAGCAACTTTTCAGATTATAGTTATATTTAACTATAAAAACTCCAAGATAGGGACTAAAGGAAGGGATAATTTAAACCTACTCAAAGGTGTTTTCTAATCCCAGAGTAAAATAAAATTTCTGAATCTTTGCATTTGATATTCTATATTGTATATATTCTAAATATGAAATTGCATTTTTTCTCAATTAATTCATAAGAATAGTAGCATACATAATGACTGGGTCTAATTATTACTCACTCATCTTTTTCTCATCTCTTCCTTCAGTGGTATGCACATTACAGACAATATATGGTTAAGGTAAATATTAGGAAATCAGAGCCTATTGGAGGTAGGCAGGGTGGGTAACCATGACAATAAGGCTGTTTGAAGATTATCTGCAGTCCACATTTACCAGGATACTTTCTCTCAGAAACGTTATAGTCTGAATTTGTCAATATATTAACTTAATATTTCAAAGGGTTATAAATGTAAGTTAAATATCTTATTAGGAGAATTCACTATTAATATATTTGGGTATAGAAAGCAAACAAACAAACATCAAAAAAAAATTTCAAATTCATTTACCAGACCTTCACTGAGACTCAAGTACAGTAATTTGATGGTGACTATGAGGTAACAGAGAATTTCACAAAGACAGAATTTGGTTGCTGAAAACCTCTCAGGTTTAACTCTCTACTTAGCAAGTGTTAATATATGTTACTTAGTCCTTGGGCACCTCAGATTTCTCCATATATGTGAAAGATAATAAAAACTACCTTGCAGAACTGCTGAGGCAATAAAACATCAGGGTAAGTGTAAAACACCTACTCTAGTGTCTGGAACTTAGTAAATGTTCACATCTTTCCTCCAGAACATTCTATAGATGATTGATTGAGGGAAGAATTGATCCAGTTTGCTGAATTTAAAATATTCATCTACATTCTGAATTTGTTTATTTCAGCACAGTGGGGTGCTTATCCCTTAGGGGTTTCCAAAGAGGAGGCAGAAGTTTGCATTTTGTTGGTGAAAAATTCACTTAAATATATCCGAGATAATTATCTAGCTCTGTCAGTCTGAGCATAGCCCTTCCTTTACACACTTTCTTATACATCTGTTTAACTATTAAAATAATTATTTGAACTGTTCTCTTTTTAACCAAGGGGATGCTATTGTGTCAAAATCATTAATTTGAAAAGGTAATTCCCTGTAAAAGTATACCTGGTCCATCACTAGTTTTATTTGCTAGAAATTGATCTACAAAGATGAAGGCTGAACAGTTTATGGACTCAGTCATTTCCTAGGGATAATTACTGGCCGTTACCTTTGAGTTTAATGTGTTAAGAATAGTAAGTCTTCTCTGGAAATTCACATTAATCATACTTGAAATATCATATTGTGTTTAAAAAGTAAAAGGGCTACTATAGTGTAGCTTTGAAATTTATAATATCTTCATTTGCTTTAATAATATTATTTCATGGAATTGTGAATCGGGAAGTGCTAATATGAACATAGAAAAAGAATGATATTTTAGAAGTGACTGCTCAGTATGTTTTATTTCCTTCTAAGAACACCAATATTCACACTGGAACACAAGTAAACTGTGACATAAAGTCTCGCAATGGCATGACCCATCCTGAGCTTTTCAGTTGGCTATTGGATCTAATTCATGTAAAAAGTCTTAGCTTAGAACTTCATTATAAACAATAGTCATTTTGGAACATGTAAAAACTAGACAAAGTGTTTTATTACAAGGTGATACGCTCTGTTATTGAGGAAAGGGAAGTTTCTAGTTTTAAGCCTTGTCTTGCCTCTTGGCTCTGTCAAAAGTTGGTGATCTGCAGTGCTCCAGTAAGGAAAAGTCAAGCCAGCATCCTCAGGAATTTAGAGCTGATTTCTGTAGGAGCAAGTTTAACTGTAGTTCCTCTCTACTATTAGCAGAGACTCCTGGGAATTGACTGATACACAAAGCAAGCTGAGGTTCACTTATCAGGTGAACATTTGTTCTCCCAGATTCCTCCGAAAATCTTTCTAACTTTTACTTTTATTCACACTGGTTCATTCTCTGTGCTTTTCTTCCATGCCTTGTGCTTTCTGTTCTTGATTGCAAATTTGCATGCTGAAACCAATCTTCATCAACCTTCTGAAAACAGCACCATACTTGGAATCACATAAAATAAGATCTTTCTTGACTCCCAAGCAGGATCCTAAATTGTAAATTGATTTTAACAAAGTTTTTTTTTTTTTTTTTTTTTTTTTTTTGAGACGGGGTCTTGCTTTGTTGCCCAGGGTGATCTTCAAGTTCTGGGCTCAAACAATCCTCTTGCCTAGACCTCCCAAATTGTTGGGATTACAGGCGTGAGGCACCACGTCTGGCCCAATATGTCTTGAGAATATTAAGATGATGATCTCAGGTATCTATGAAGTTAATATGAGAGGACTCAAATGTCTGCATTTCTATAGGCCTTCTGAAATTGGTAACAACATGATTGGATATTAACATGCAGATTCAGCTACTAAGGGCCAGACTGACATGCCTAATTGCATGACGTGGGAATCATCCATGTGATATAATTTTTTTCTCATCTTGTAAATCAAAAAGAAGTGCCTTTTTCTTCTTTGTTGTAAGAGGAAAAGACATACCATGAAACAAATGCAGCAGGCACAGGAAGTACTGTTTGTTGGGAAAAGTCACCCTCCAGGTTGGCAAGTGTATCACAGGCAGCATATCACACAGCATACGATGGTATAGGTGGAGCTTCCGTGAATTCTCTTGAGGAAAGCTATATTAAAAGAAGTGTGTCTATAGTTTTTCCCCATAATGAAATCAAAACGATGGGGTTTTGAATCTTGAACTAGGACTACACTTTATAAAGATACTATTGAGGAGTGTGGCATGGTCTCTTGACAGGGAAGTACTTGCTGCCTACCTTCAAAGACTGTTAGTTGGCTGATAGCCTCTATCTATGAGGTCTTTGAAAGACAGGTAATGGTCTCCTAGGGGTGATCCCAAACCAATGATTGAGCAAGGTAATATTTTGCTAATAAGCAGTATTTGCTCTGGAGTTTCCCATTGGACTCGCAAAAGACTCATCAGGTCTGAACTGCAGTTTGAGGGCGCCAGCCCAATCTTGCTTCCTTTCTATCGTCACAAGTGTTATTTCCTAATAAACCATTTGCATTTCTATTCCATCTCTACACATGCTTCCCAGCCATCCCAACTAGTTAAAAGAACTAAAGGAAAAAAATGATTTATGTTTCACTTCTTGAAATGATGGAATAAGAAATTATCCAAGTGCTTTAAGACAAAAACAGTTCATTCTTATAGCACAGAAATTGTATATGAAGGGATCTAAGGTGGTTCTTGACAACTTCCTGTTATGTATGTCCCTGCCAGCATCTAGAAGATAATGTTAGACTCTGCTAGATCCTTGCGAAGTATCCCAGAATAAGATAGGCAAGATGGGAACCATGTGTTTTCATCTATCTGTTTCAAGAATAATCATCTCCAATAACTACTGTTCAAGGATTAATGTTGTGTTAGCCTGTAATTAATCCTTGTTGGTTTGACATTCTGTCATTGTCAAGAACTTTTTTTTGTGATTCTTGTAATATCTTGGATTAAATTATTCCTCCACATAATTCAGTCAATGTTATATCTATTTTACCTCTATTTCTCTCTTTAATCACTATATTTACACCAATTATCATATTCATGTTCACATCTATGTTTTTGCTAGGCCTTACTTATTGCTGTTACTGATTATTATTATATTTTACATTTATTGTTATGAGTCTCATTACTAAATGGTCAGCCTAAATAGAGAGAGATACATGCACACACAGATGTACATGTACATGAACCTCTAATTTGCAAAGTAATTTAAATCCTAGAATGGACTTTAAATCTTTATACTTTAAAACTTTATCAATATTTGACAGGTTGGAGGGTAATGCAATTTGTTTCTAAGGCTAAGAAAAATATTCACAGCCAAATAATTTAATAAAGCTAGTATAACATAATTACTACCACAAATGAGATGTTAAATCATAATTTAATCAATTATAAAGAAAGTAGTGGTCAGATGTATTGTATTTTATAATCACAATTTAATTTAATTTTGGAGCATAAGTAAAATTAAGAAAAATTAAATGATTACAACGTACAATGTTCATAATAAATGTTTTTATTAGATCATGAATTTCATTACCTCTTCGTTTAAATAATTAGATCATAAAGGTTACATATTAAATTCCACATTAAGATTCCATGAAATGCACCAGATCCCACTTCTCTGGTACATGAAGGAAAAGAGTCTTGCCTGATAGAAAATGTATTGTAAATGTTAAAATTATTTAGCAAGTTTCATTCTTTGACTGGTGATGTGAAATTGTTCCTTTAAATAGACATTGGCCATAATCAAAGACTGTGGAAGTCTCACAGGAATAAAATAATGTAAGGCTTATTTTAACACTTTTCCCTTCAAGCTCTTATATGTCACTTGGTACATGTAACCTTATATCATCATCTATATCTTAATATACAATTCTCTCTTGAATATGATAGCAGTGCTCCATTAAGGTAAAGCATATGCCATGCATCAGGGCTTAGTAAAGTTCCCTGCTCTTAACAGAAAGTTGAAACTTGTGATGGTTATGGTTATTTTGATTTTTTTATTAGGACAAATGTATGAATAAATTTTAGGTGAAGCCACTTAAACCTATTGTGACTTAACCACAGAAAAAATCAATTCCATCCTAAATAGCACTGTATAAATTTTAGCCAATTTAAATCACTGGAATTTTATTCATGATGGCGTCCATTACGGTTTCTAAGCTACAGCATTTATTCTTTCAATTCTTCAGATACTCTTTGAGTATCTATTATGCACTGATTATTGTGTCAGGCTCAGATGATTTGAAATACAAATAATCTATGGTTTCTGCCTCAATTTGCTGACAACCAGTTCATAAATGAGAGCAGTGTGATGCAATAAATGCTATAATTGATGTGTGGTACAGAAACCAAAGAGCCGTTGTGGGAGAGGTGCATTGCAATTGTCAGGATGGCAGTAAATGCAGCCAAGAGGGCAGATTTTTAGCGGTCCTAGAAAATAATCCATTCAGATTGGTGAAAGAAGATGTTCTAAAAGGTACTCCAATTATAACACTGGAAATGAAAAAGGTACCTAAAATGTTTCTATATATTAAGATAAGATTTACAGTTAGGTCACAAAGTTTTGGGATTAAATTATAATTGGGTCCATTAAAAAACTAGCACAGGTTGCGTGTTCACTTTGATGATAGCTATTTGCTATGCAGAAGATCTTTAGTTTAATTAGATCTCATTTGTCAATTTTGGCTTTTGTTGCCATTGCTTTTGGTGTTTTAGTCATGAAGTCTTTGCCCATGCCTATGTCCTGGATGGTATTGTCTAGGTTTTCTTCTAGGGTTTTTATGGTTTTGAGTCTTACGTTTAAGTCTTTAATCCACTTTGAGTTAATTTTTGGAAAAGGTGTAAGGAAGGGGTCCAGTTTCAGTTTTCTGTATATGGCTAGCCAGTTTTCCCAACCCCAATTATCAAACAGGTAATCCTTTCCCTATTCTTGTATTTTTTTTTTTTTTTCAGGTATGTCAAAGATCAGATGTTTGTAGATGTGTGGTGTTATTTCTGAGGACTCTGTTCTGTTCCATCGGTCTATGTATCTGTTTTGGTACCAGAACTATGCTGTTTTGGTTACTGTAGCCTTGTACTATAATTTGAAGTCAGGTAGCATGATGACTACAGGATGGAAGAAAATGTTTGCAATCTATCCATCTGAAAAAGGGCTAATATCCAGAATCTCTAAAGAACTTAAACAAATTTACAAGAAAAAAACAAACAACTCCATCAAAAAGTGGGCAAAGGATATGAACAGACACTTCTCAAAAGAAGACATTTATGCAGCCAACAAACATATGAAAAAAAGCTCATCATCACTGGTCATTACAGAAATGCAAATCAAAACCACAATGAGATGCCATCTCATGCCAGTTAGAATGGTGATCATTAAAAAGTCAAGAAACAACAGATACTGGGGAGGGTGTGGAGAATTAGGAATGCTTTTACACTGTTGGTGGGAGTGTAAATTAGTTCAGCCATTGTAGAAGACACTGTGGTGATTCCTCAAGGATCTAGAATCAAAAATACCATTTGACCCAGTAATCCCATTACTTGGTATATGCCCAAAGGATTATAAATCATTCTACTATAAAGACACATGCACATGTATGTTTATTGCAGCACAGTTCACAATAGCAAAGAGTTGGAACCAACCCAAGTGCCCATCAATGATAGACTGGATAAAGAAAATGTGGCACATATACACCATGGAATACTATGCAGCTGTGAAAAAGGATGAGTTCATGTCCTTTGCAGGGACGTGGATGAAGTTGGAAACCATCATTCTCAGCAAACTAACACAGGAACAGAAAACCAAACACCACCTGTTCTCACTCGTAAGTGGGAGCTGAGTGATGTGAGCACATGGACACAGGGAGGGGAACATCATACAGTGGGGCCTGTCATGTGGGATGAGAGACTAGGGGAGGGACAACATTAGGAGAAATACTTAATGTAGATGACAGGTTGATGGGTGCAGCAAACCACCATGGCATGTGTATATCTATGTAACAAACCTGCACATTCTGCACCTGTATCCCAGAACTTAAGGAATAATAATAATAATAAAGCATAAACAAAATGTTTTTTTCAAAAGAAAAACTAGCATAGAAAAAATAGGCACATTTTAACTTCAGGCAATATGAAAAGTTGGATAAAACAGAGAGTATAAATAGTATATATGTAATGTAAATTTCTGAGAAAACCAAAGATGCAGCAATTATTTTCCTTATCAGATTTTGTAACCAACTAAGTGAAAAATCAAATAATTCAACAAACAGAATCCAAATTAACACCAGATATTGAAATAAGTGATCTCATACTTCAAGGTGCTTTTTGGTAGTGAAGTCAAGAATTAAACAGCATGACCCTTGCATTTCCAAGCAGTTCTGGATAACACATGCCTCTGCATCTTTTTGTTTTTTAATGCAGACATTGTTGTTGTTGTTGTTGTTGTTAGAGCAGTTTTAGGTTCACAGCAGAATTCAGAGGAACGTGCAGAGATTTCTCATATACTCCCTTTTCCTACACATTCATAGCCTCCCATGTCTTGAATATCTCTTACCAGACTGGTACATTTATGCGTAGAGAAAACTCTTTCTAACCGTTTTTCCTCTCCTCTCACATCAGAACAATCAACAGAGAAGATGTCTGTGACCAAATGTATGTGGAGATTTTCCCACACACCAAGAGCAGATACCAGCTGGGTGTCCTCTAATTCAGTCCTGAGACTATCCACCCAGAAGCAGTGTCAGATCCCACAGGTTGAGATCCTACAGATCACACAGTCTCCAAGACTTCCCTCACAACCACACTGGTCCCAAGTCCGGCCCTCTGGAAGTTTTGACCAACCAGCTCAAGTTGGGGTTCCCATGACTCCCACTTTAGACATGATTAATTTGCTGGAGTGGTTCACAGAACTCAGGGAAACAGTGATATCTACTGGTTTATTATAAAGGATATTGCAAAGGATACAGATGCAGAGACATGTAGGGCAAGATACTTGGGAAGGGGTACAGAGCTCCCAAACCCTCTTTGCACACATCACACTCCAGGAACCACCAAGTGTTCAGTTATCTAAAATCTATTTTATGGAACCTTCATGACATCAGCATTCCTTCCCCCAGAGTATAGGGTAGGATCCTCTCAATGTAAGGTCTTAAGGCCCACATTCAGAAAGGTGGCAGAACATTGGAGAGAAAGGGGGGCAGAAGATTACTGGCTTCCTACTGAGGCCTGACATATCCAATATTATAACAAAAGGTGAAAACAAGGGCTATGGGAGTTATGAGCCAAAAACTGTGCAAGAAAACCAACACATATTGTAACACCACAATTTGTAACAATTGATAAACCTAGATTGATACATCATTATCACCCCAAGACCATAGTTTACAGTAGGGTTCACTCTTGGAATTATACTTTCTATGGGTTTTGGTAAATGTGTAATGATATATATTCCCCATAACTATATAATACAGAATAGTTTCACTGCCCTAAAAATCCTTTGTGCTGCCTTACGTATTTTGTATTTTTTTGGTAAAATGTTAAATATAAAATTATCATATGGCTTAGCAATTCTACTTCTACAAATCTACTGAAGAAGAATAAAATATATATCCACACAAAGATATATTTGTTAATGCTTACAGCAGTAGTATTCATAATGGCCATAAACTAGAAATAATCCAAATGTCCATAAATAATAAATGGGTAAAACAAAATGTAGTCTATTTGCCATATAATGCAATACTATTTACTAATAAAATAAACTGCAAATATAGGCTACAATGTAGATGATCCTGAAAAACATTTTACTAGGTGAAAGCAGCTGTTGGTAGACATTTTCCCACAGGTCTGTTACGTTTGTGAATGACTTCCAAGTAAACCCATGGTTGTTCTTTGTTCCAAACTATTGGAAACAAGATGAAGAAAGAAAGAATGTTTAACTTTGCATAAGGTGTTTCCAGAAAGATTTTATAAGAGATGTGGCAAATGGATATAAGGAAAATAAATAAGTATATTGGGCAGGGAGTTTGAATATGTCAGGAGTCATTTTTCAGGGTAAAACTAAAATTACATAAAAGAGGCCAGGTGCGGTGTCTCATGTCTGTAATCCCAGCACTTTGGGAGGCCGAGGCAGGCAGATCACCTGAGGTCAGAGTTCAAGACCAGCCTGGCCAACATGGTGAAACCCCGTCTATACTAAAAATACAAAAATAAACTAGGCATGTTGGTGGACACCTGCAATCCCAGCTACTCAGGAGGCTGAGGCAGGAGAATCTCTTGAACCTGGGAGGCAGAAGTTGAAGTGAGCTGAGATTGCACCACTCCAACCTGGGCTACACAGTGAAACTCTCTCTCTTAAAAAAAAAAAAAAAAAAAATTATATAAAAGACATCAGAATGGGTGAGGGAGAAGTAGTGGCCTTAATCTTACGATAGAAGGGACAAGGGAGAAAGTTGGGAAGTAATGCTAAAGAAGATAGTACCATCATTGGGCATAGGGGAGAAGTGGTCAGCTCTGGGTCAAGGGCTCTTTGAAAAAGGAAAACTGACCTACTTCCTGGGCCTGAGGGTCTATTTCGCTTAGGCTGAGAAGCAAGGATATTCTGTATTGAATCTAAAGGCTGGCAGAAATCTGGCAGTGCAGAGCAGCCAGGGGGGAACCCAAGAGCTTGCCTAGGTCTTGAATTGCACAGGGAGTTGGAGTTATTCTCTGCTGATTTCAACTTTTTCATTGTTATAAATCTTCAGTTCAGTTGCTACTTCCATATAACAAAATAACAACAATGGTAATAACAAGTAAAAGTAAAAATGAAACAAAATTAAAAGGCTAATGGCAAACTGAGGAGATATTTTCAATATATATTAAAGAGTCTAATTTTCTCAGTCTATAAGAAGAAAAATATGAACAAGAAGAAAAAATGAATGAAACACATGAAATGGCAATATGTGTGTATCCATGCAAAACTAAAAGAAATGGTTAATAATCATGCAAAATAATTCTCACCCTGCTATAATTAGAAAACTATAAATTAAAACTTACATGTTATGATTTTTTTCCTGGGATTTCTTTCCTGTGTTCATACACAGCTTGAAATCTGTGAAGATTAAAAAAAATAAACATTTTTAAAGGGGTGTAAATATGTGTAAACTTTTGGGAAGCAATGTATAAATATTTATCAAAGTTAAAAATATACAGATTCCTTAAGCCAATTAGTTTACATCTATTAATTTTGCCTATACACACACACACACACATACACACACACACACACACATACACACACACACACACACTACCCAAACTTATGAAGCAGGAAAATACGGTCTGGATACAGTGATGACAGGAAACCTAAAGCCAACTCCTAGCTGCCTTCTTGGAATTGGCTAAGGAAAACCCCACCCTGCTACCACCAAGTAATGAGGAGCCAAAGGGCCTCCCCTCTCTGAACCTCCCTCTATTCTATGTTCTGAACGGGAATGTGTGTCTGTAATTGGCCCATTCTGGAACCTTCATTTGCATACACTTCATAGGTTGAATGTGTCTCATTAGTCCTAGGCAAAATCCTTCATTTGTATAGGGTGTAACCTATCAGAAACCTCTAAAGGGTACTTAGGGATGTCACCATGCTCTTTTAATTCACTAAAATCCCCAAGGAACATTACAATTAGGGCTCTTGAGTGACTTGTTCCAGCCTGCTCCCACTCTGTGAGTGTACTTTTGCTTAAATAAATCTGCTTTTATTGCTTTGTTCTTTTGTTGCTTTGTTTGTACACTTTGTTGAATTCTTCGTTCAGTGCACCAAGAAACTGGACAACTCAGTCAAGTCTTTAAATCTAGTAACACATACATGTAAAAAATATTTTGTAACATGCTGATCCAATCAGCAAAGTCGCTGCTGCCCTTGTTTTAGACCTTAAGCGTTTGCTCGTCCACCTCCCTCATGGACATGTGCCCCTGAAAACAACAGCCACTGTTAGGTAGCAACCATGGCGGGAGTCGCAGGCAGTCATTATGTTCTTGGCGTCAAAATATCTGCTGGGTGAGCTCAGCCAACATCAGTGCCTAGTAATGTCGGTTGTCCTAGCTGATCAGTAGAGTAAAACCAGGCATACAGAAGTGCAGGTAAAGGAATGTGAGAATGACTGAAACCAACACATAATGAAACCATTCAAATTCAGATATAAAATATTTGTATTTCCTGAGATCTAAAAAAGTCCAAGATGCTTGGCAATTAAAAAAAAAAGTTGCAAAGAAATATATAAAACATGATCATATTAACTTAAAGTAAATGATGTAAACAGCTTAATGGGCACTTAAACTTTTCATAGTTTACTTTGGGAAACTAATATTTTGACACTGGAAAATGGACAAATAGAGGGTGACATAGTTTTGCTTTATTAACTTCCTTGTTGATATTTTTTCTACAGTAAACATGTTAATTAC
Organism: Piliocolobus tephrosceles; assembly: GCF_002776525.5. Classification (NCBI taxonomy): domain Eukaryota; kingdom Metazoa; phylum Chordata; class Mammalia; order Primates; family Cercopithecidae; genus Piliocolobus; species Piliocolobus tephrosceles. The sequence continues at coordinate 53,451,310 of NC_045442.1, read as the reverse complement.
ATTAATGTAATTAGTAATAATAAGATGTCATAGAATTTCTGCTGTTCTGTGAAGAACTCAATGGAGCAGTTACACAGGGCTTGGAAAGAAAGACAAGAGATCGGTATTTCCTTTTTGAGATCTCAGCTTTGTTGTGAACAATGCTCATGGGAAGAGAACAGCTGTTGCTAGCAAAAAACTGGCCTTACCGGATCAGCATCTGCAAACACTGCCATTTTGTGGCATGATAGGTGGGCTATGTTAGAATTGCATGTGAATTTTTTGGAGCCCCTCTGAGGCAAACAGACCAGATACTATTGAGTGAAAGGTCAATCTATAGCTGTTGGTATTCACATTTTAATGGGGTTGCTCTGTCCACATGCTAATGATTTAAAGATAGACGGATATTTCTCCAGAAATAATGACACATGGTGAAAAGTAAGACTGGAGACTTCCACATGATGAAGATCACTACTAAATAGTGGTGTAGAAGATTCGAATTAGCAACATGGTTTAGGAATGGAAGAAACGTTTGTCTGGAGGTACCAATGGTAGAGAGATCATAGTCAAACAGATGAAGACTGGATAGGAAGACAATGTTGGATATAGAGTTCATTTTATTTAGAAATTTTTTTTTGATGCCCAAGGCAAGGCAGAGCAGGAAGAAAGGCAGTTTTCTAGCACATGTACTCTGCAAGGACATAGAACCCATTTAGTCTTCCTGGAAATTTTGATTTGAGACATTCCCCTCATTTTTCCTTCTAGGCTCCTAGAGAAGATCCATGAAGAACACTCAGAATCTTCTGCTGAACTGCTGTGTCCAGAATTGGTGGGTTCTTGATCTCACTGACTTCAAGAATGAAGCCGCAGACCCTCATGGTGAGTGTTACAGTTTTTAAAGATGGTGTGTCTGGAGTTTGTTCCCTCAGACGTTCAGATGTGTCTGGAGCTTCTTCCTTCTGGTGGGTTCAAGGTCTCGCTCTCAGGAGTGAAGCTGCAGACCTTCCCAGTGAGTGTTACAGCTCTTAAAGGCAGCACATCTGGAGTTGTTCCTTCTTCCCAGTGGGTTTGTGGTCTCGTTGGCTTCAGGAGTGAAGCTGCAGACCTTCCCGGTGAGTGTTACAGCTCATAAAGGCAGCGTGGACCCAAAGAGTGAGCAGCAGCAAGATTTATTGCAAAGAGGGAAAGAACAAAGCTTCCACTGTGTGCAGGGGGACCCCAGCAGGTTATCACTGCTGGCTAGGGCAGACTGCTTTTATTCCCTTATCTGACTCCACCCACATCCTGCTGATTGGTCTATTTTACAGAAAGCTGATTGGTCCATTTTTACAGAGTGCTGATTGCTGCCTTTACAATCCTTCAGCTAGACAGAGTCACAGATTCTAGTCCGCCAAGTCTCCACTAGGTTAGCTAGATACAGAGTACCAGTTGGTGTATTTACAAACCCTGAGCTAGACACAGAGTGCTGATTGGTGTATTTACAAACCCTGAGCTAGACACAGAGTACTGATTGGTGCATTTACAATCCTTGAGCTAGATACAGAGTCACAGAGTGCTAGTCCTCCAGGTCTCCACTAAGTTAGCTAGATACAGAGTGCCAATTGGTGTATTCATAAACCCTGAGCTAGACAGAGTGCTGATTGGTGTATTTACAATCCTTGAGCTAGACACACAGTCACAGAGTGCTATTCCTCCAAGTCTCCACTAGGTTTGCTAGATACAGAGTGCTGATTGGTGCACATACAATCCTCCCGCTAGATATAAAATTCTCCAAGTCCCCATCCAGTTCAGGAGCCCAGCTGGCTTCACCTAGTGGATCCTGCACCAGGGCTGCAGGCGGAGCTGCCCGCCAGTCCTGAGCCAGACCCATTAATGGTCTACTTGGTAAATAAAATGTGGTACATATACACTATGGAATACTATGAAGCCATTTAAACAAGAAAGAAATCATATTATTCTCAGTGACATGGATGCAGCTGAAGGCCATTATCCTAGGTGAATTAACACAGAGACAGAAAACCAAATGCTACATGTTCTCACTTATAAGTGGAAGCCGTACATTACAAGTACACATGGACATAAAAATGGGAACAAGAGACACTGGGGACTACTAGAGGGGGGAAGGTAGAAGGGAGGTATGGGTTGAAAAACTATTGGGTGCTATACTGACTACCTGAGTGACAGGATCATTTGTACACCAAACCTCAGTGGCCCACAATTTACCAGTGGCACAAACCTGCACACATAACCCCTGAACTTAAAGTAAAAGATGAAAAAAGGAATTTGAAAGGTACTCAATAACTAATTTATTAAATATTTTTCTCAGATATGTCCCTGTATTTTATAATCTCTTGAAGATACTGTTTTTAAAACAGTATACTCACTTGATCAAGTCCAAGAACTTTGACTAACTGGATTTCCATTGTTGAATTTATATGAGCATCCAGTGCCTTAACGGCCACATGTATCATGAATTATACAGGTCAAATTTCCCCCTGTTTGGGATTGGGGAGTAATTGGCAATATATGTATATATTGTTTTACTTTCTCCATTTGTAGATCTTCTTTTAAACTGGAGATAGAGATGACCTTGGCACAAGAAAACTAAGTAGTGTCATAGGATCCTTAGGGTGTTACTTTTCTAGCCAGAAGCTTCTGTGGCTGGTGGCACCTTTGCCTAAGTTTTGCTCAGATTCTCTGGACTTGTTCCACCCACTTGGCCTGGCAGGTTGCACTCGGCTTGGGCTACCAGCCCAGATCTCACACCTGCCAAGGGCAAGCCAGGCACGGAATGGCAAGGGGTTTGTGAGTAAGCAAGCATGGGGTCCAGCCACTGTGCACAGTCAGGCATGCCAGCTACTTCAGCAGGGCAAGCAGCTCCAGGCACCAGCACAGATGCCGGCTCAGGTGCTGGCTCTGTGCAAGGCTGCAGCTGGATTCAAGCTACTGCAAGCAGCTTCCACTGTAGGCTCCCAGATCAGGACAAGGGGAATGTGGTAGTGCTCAGGAGCTTGGAGATGTCAGGAACCACAGAGCTCCAAAGAGGGTGTCACAGCCCTGGCTTCAAGAGCCCCAAGTCTGTGCTCTCTAAAGGGCCACAGCTCTTCTTTCCTTCTTATTGCCTGCAACATGGTGAGCAGGGGTGGAGAGGGTATATTTCAGCCATATTTGTTTTACAGCTCTTTCAGTTCTGCCATTCTGTAGGTCCCAAGTTCTTGTCCCATATCCAGGAAGAATGAGGTACTCAGACAACCAGACAGTGAGCAAGGTAGAGAGAACCTCACTAAGGGTCAGAACAGCTCTGAGGAGACCCAAAGTGGGTAGGTCCTTTCTGCAGGCAGGCCATCTGATGAGTGTCCAGCTCTCAGCAGAGAGGAGACCTATAGTGCATAGTTCCTTTCTGTGGTATGTCATCCTGATGAGTGTACAGCTCCACTCTGATGAGTGTCCAGCTCTCAGTGGAGAGACCTGTAGGGGGTAGTTCCTTTCTGCAGGCAGGTCATCCTGAGGAGTGTCTGAGTCTGGCTGAAACTGGGGTTTTTATGTTCTCAAAATGGAGGAAGTGTATGCTGATTGGTCCATAGGCAGCCATGGGAAGGCCTGGAAAAAGCACCATCTGACTGGCCAAATGGTCATCAATGAAGTTCTCACTCCAGGCTGCAATTTCACCCAGAATTGGCAGCCTGGCCCCAACGGTTCAGGCCATCCCTGGCTTGAAGATGGGGTTTTAGTGGGAATCTGTCCCTTCCCATGTAGGAATCTGTTTGCCTCCTCCATTAACATGCCATCCACAGTGCCCAGATTGTCTGCAATGAGGGGTGCCTGCAGGTCCCCACTGATCCACCCTCAGCACCCCTGGCCCCTCTTCCACGCTCGTTGGTGTCCAAAGTCAGGAGGGGGCTGTGGTAGCAGGGGGCTTGTGTGTCAGTGCCACCCTGAGTGCACACATACTCAGTGGGTAGTGACATCACCTGGGTTCAGCCACAACTTTGCATTCGCCCTGGAGTGGGTGCCAGGAGTGGAGAAAGACCAGAAAATGGAACCAGGCACTTTCAAGCCTGTGGGGGTAAGGGACTTCCTAGGTCCCTGAGAGTGCAGGGATACCAGGATCTGGAACCTCTGCTAGGTGGTTCTGGCTATGCCCAGGAGCGCAGGCCCCTACCCTGCCAACTCCATAGTGGGTGGGCTCTCACCTGTTCCTAGCTCCCACCAGCTCCAGGACTGCTCCTCCCTTCCTGCAGCTGGCATCTCTGCAGTAGCTGCTCCAGATGGGCCACCACCATCATCAGCAACATCTTTTGTACTCATACTTGAGTAATGTCCTTCAAACATATGTCCTATACCCTACAGCTAGAATCCAAAAGTTCCTCCTCAGTGAGTTGTTCTGCTATAGAGAAATGTTTTGACTTAAAATAAGTTAGTGTATTCAATGAAAAATCAATACTTTAGTAGTCGCCTGAGGAAATGATATACATAATAGGCACATTTTCACCTGTGAGGTGGAGAAGGCCTGCAGGTGTGGTATGAAGAATGGCAGGATGATTAGAGAAGGGAATTGAAAGAAGGAGTAAAAGAGGGAGAGGGGGGCAGCACATCAGTAGTGGAGCTATGGAGTCTGAAAGTAGGAGCAACTGAATTCCAATCCTGCCTTCAATGTAGTACAATTGGGCAATTGCATTTTAGTAAAATGGGAGAAAATATGAGATAAATGGTAAAAGTCACAGATTCTTTGTAGTAGAAAGGCATGAGCCAAGATGTCTAATTCAGAAAAAAATGCAAAAGTTCTTAAATCATTCCTCTTTATTAATATCTTAATGTCTTATTTACTAATATGTGACTTAATATACATGATTTTGTTCATCTGACTTCTCATCATTTTTTAACAAGCTTGCCACATGATAGCAATCTAGAAACATAGTTCTTATAGTTTCCATTTCTAGAACAGCCCATCCGATTGACTACAGGTACCAAAGACATAAGATGTAGTTTTTAAATATCTGGTAAAGTAGCAAAGGCATTTTTCTGTATTTTTATTGAAAAAATATTTCTTGTCTCATTATCTATGTTTATGCAATGCTCCACGAATCTCGGGTAAATTTGCCCTCAAGACACTCCCTGCATTCCTAATGAAAGTTGATTTTCTGTTTGAGTGCTAATGGAAGTAACATTTTCAAAGCCTTTTCTCAAGTGCTATGCAATAACTGTTTCAAAATGCATGGAAAACTTTGCTGTTTCCAACAACAGATGTTTTCTATTTTGATTCTCCATTTGCTCAATGGTTCTGAGATGTCTCCATCTCAATAATGGGAAGATATTGTCCATATTAATTAGATGCTTAAAGAAATTTTCTTTTTTTCTTTATTAACTATGCTATTTTCTGCATCAGAGTAAGATTGGTTGAGCCACATAGAACTTTTGTGTTTGATATGTAGGGTCACTAGAGCTTGATGAGCCACAAACAAAAGCCTTTTTTGTTTCCTTTTTGAGTTATACACTTAATCATTTATTGTGGTATCGAAAATAGTGAAATAGAATCAGGGAGTAGAATTGTGGGGGTGGGGAAATGAGGGAGTTGCTAATCAATAGGCATAAAGGTTCAGTTTGGCAAGATCAACAAGTTCTAAAGATCTGCTGTACAACATCATCATTATAGTTAACAATACTCATTATACACTTAAAAATGTAAGTGGGTAAATCTCACACTTTTGCTCATCATACCTTCACTTTTCTTAAATTTGCTTTTCCTAAAGTACAGAAATTCTTGCCTCCTTTCATAGTTAAACCCATTTTATTATGATCCCCAAATCTTACTCTTGTTCTGTTAGAAGCTTGAAACCCCTTTTATCACATAACTTGAATCAGATTACCCTGGCATCAAGTCAAAGGATATTTGAATAATATTATCTTGTGATATTCCCAAAAGGCACAGACTACCAACTGCTCAGAATTAAGTCAAGAAACCCTACTTATCGTATGTTCTAGGGTAAGTTCAGACTACCTGTAATTTTCTCTGAAAGTTCAGAGCATGAATATTATTGTTTAAGAATTTGATCTTTGTTTGGGACTCCAGTGATTTATCCTAACACTCTCTTTTCTGTTTATCTGTGGAAATTTTCAGTGACCTCTCCAACAATCTCTAGTTCTTGAAGAATGTATGCAGAAAGCTATTGCTAGTTTTGTTCATACTTTGTTACTTAAATTTTAAAATTTAATTGTTATCTGCATTATAGAATAATAAAATGTTAAAAGAGACGTTAGATATAATTTCATACAATAGTTTTATTGAATAAAACATTCAATTTAGGCCCAAAAAGATTAAGGGGAATTGCTCAGGATCATTAGGTTTAGGTTAATGATCACTGGCCTCCTAAAAATCAGGATACTAACTCTTTATTCCACTGAAACCTGCTTTTCACTCTAAGCAGACTTTTATCATGCTTATACAACTATTTTACACTGACTGTTCTTTTTTGTGTGTGCAGGCAAATATATAGGACAATGCAAAAGCCAGAAACACATTCCTTGACTTCAAACTGAAAATAAAAATACAGTCTTCTTTCATAAGCATTTTTGCACAACTATGGATTTTTATAGAGTGGCTCTCAAAGTATCTGCACTTCAAACATTGTCTATCATCATTCTTTCATCACTGGGAAATCATTTCAAATATTACATGTATCAAAAATAGAATCAAATCAAATTACAAAAAAAATAAAGTTATTGTGCATACAAAATAACAGTTCATGAATTGGGAGACTGCAAACTAAGAGTGGTAAGAAGTCGCCTTACAACAGTTACAACACAGTCTATAAAGCTCAAAGGAGGAAGTATTTTGATCTCTTTTATTATTGGCTATTATGCATTAATATATTTTTAAGGCAAACAACTGCTTAAATTGATTTCTCTATAGCCAATCATTTAATTTTACTGAATCATGCTGGTGAGGAAGTAAAGCTTACATTTTTCCTTTTGTTTATGATTAGACCTAGCATTTTGGAGAAGTCAAGAAGACTTGTTTTGATTTTGTAGTTATTGGTGGTTAACTTTGGAGTATATATAAAGTGTGATCTGCATTTTTATTGTTTGACAAATGCAATGATTGTTTGCATTGTTGTGTGTAGTTGTTTTTATTGTTTATTGCATCTTTAACACATGTTGATGCAAAATGAAACTGGTGTGTGTGTGTGTGTGTGTGCGCGCGCGCGCGTTTGGTCCTGGTGGTAGTCATGGGTCAAGGAAGCAGTACATAATCCAAGTGTAACCTCTGAACACTTAATAGTTACTTTTCAAGTTGTGTTTACAGAAATACGTAAGGCCTGGGAAAGGCCATGGAATACACTGTTCATAAAAGAACACATGCAAAATTAACACCTTTGTGTTAATATGTATACATATAAAACAACTTCCACATAACAGATATAAAACAAAAATTTATTGACATTTTTGAAAGCAAAAATCAATGTTAGTCCGTGGCAATGCTTCTTAACAGGGAAGGGGGATGAATTTCCCTAGAGAACATTTGCCAATATCCAGAAATATTTTTGGTTATCACAGCTGTGGGTGGGGTGGAGGATTAATGGCATCTAATGAGTAGAAGCAGGGATTCTGTTAAACATGCTACAATGCACAGGTCAGCTTTTATAACAATGAATTATCCAATCATAATTCTCAATAAATGCCTAGGTTGAGCAAATCCTGGTTTATATTAGCTGAGTTTCTTTGATAAACAGAAATTAGCAAGGTAGACCATACAAGGAAGCAATCTATGGCATATCCATAGAAACCCCCCACTAAATTCTTAGTAACTAATATATGTGTTTATTTATTAAAAGAATATTATCTCTTTTGTTATTTTAGCTACTGAAGGTTATCTTTGTTAGAGTCACAGTGTATGATCTAGAGGTTGCCTCCTCTATTTGTGTAATCCTGGTTATAAAGATACAGTGTAGTGGAGAGATACAAATTGGTAAGTGCATTTTAAAGAACCACTGATGATTCATTTGCTTTACTGTTTATCATTTTGCCATAAAGTTCATAATTAATTTGTGTGTGTATGTGAATATACTTTACAAATATACATGAACATGGCATTTGAAATCTAATATCCAGATGCCATAGGAGCTCCAAGAAAATCAGCGATGTTTTCTATAACTATGTTAGCCTATAGAAACTGAAGTAATTAATACAAAAGAAAATGAACAACCAAGAAATTCCTCAAAACAAGCATAACTGATACTAATTTTTCAGACATCAATACTGAAAATTAAAATCTAAATTACTCACAGTTCGAGGAGCAAGGTATATCAATGAAGTATGGTTATTATTTGATTGAATTATAAATAACAGAGCTATACATTTCCTCAGGGCCTAGAGTTTAAGTTCCAAGAGTTTCACTTAAGGATTAGGATAAGAACAATAATAAAAGCAATACTTTTACATGCCCTAGTATTGTGGTAAAATGAAGAATATATCTAGTTTCTGTCCAGGGGTCAGAGTTTCACTCTTGAAATTATCATAGTGATGGGAAGGTTTTTGTTATAGTAATGACTTGACTCTTGGTAGGTCCTTAGACAGCTTCAGAACGGGAGCTGGTCACCAAAAAGCCCAACTACAATATTAAAAAGTTCGAATGTGGGGTCATCTTGACCACTGGTGAAAGGAAGGAGGCTGGAGATTGAGCTATTACCACGTGGCCATTGATTTAATCGATCTTGACCATGTAATAAAAACCCAAATAACATTCTGGACTCAGGCTCCTTAGAGCTTCCTGCTTGGTGAGGGCACAAATATGCTGGAGGGTAATATGCCCTGGCTCTCTAGGGAAAAGTATGGGAAACTCTGCTTCTGGGACCCTACTGGTCCTTGCCCTAGGTTTATCCTTTATAATAAAACTATAATTGTAATCATAGTACTTGTTGACTTTTGTAAGCTCTTTAAGTGAATTATTGAACCTCAGAAGATTATAGGAATTCACAAATTTGTAGCTGCTTTGTCAGAAATGTGGGTGGCCTGGAGATCCAAGTTGCAGGTGTTACTGACAATGGGTTCTTGGGCTTTTAATGCCGTAGAAATTGACATGAGGCTGAAAGCATTTTCCCAGACAAGGCTTCATTGGAGCTTATGCCTGGACATAAGGGATGCAGCATGAGAGAGAGAGTTCCCTGATTGACTCTCTGAAAAGAATTGGTAGGACTTTCATTAGGCAAAGCACAGAAATTGACATCAGGGTTAAGGTATGTGGGCTGGGCTGGGAAAAGCAAATGATGGGTAGAGTATGCAGCACAGTATTATCTGGTTGTGACGGTTATATCGAGTAGTGGTTCACCTGGTGGTCTGGTCTGTGGCAACAAGGTCATAAATAAATTGTTCAGAATTCCTTCCCTAGGTTGGACTCTCCACAACTTTGGTTACCTCCTAAAGTCAGTTCATGGAATTCTTTAAGTACAAGAACTATTAGCAGTGAAACTGTTGAAGCCTCAAAGACATAAACTTTAACTATCTGCACCCCTGTTGAATATAACAAATAATTTGTTTGAAAAAATCAAGTAGCAACCAGTGATAATTAATAAAATGCTTAAGCCTAATTTAACAATGCTTATAAGAGATCTGATGCCATTTGCAAACTAAGTGAATAGGCTGGAAAATAAGTCTCCTGTTTGAAATATAAGGCAAACACTTTTAATGAGAGGCATTTCTATGGAAACAGAAGAAAAACAGATATTAATGGTGCACACAATCTATCCAGATGTTAGACTCAAAACATTTTTAGTTGCAGAGGAGAAAAACAGTGGTAATATGAAACACTTTTCTCACCTGTGTCACAAGGAATAATCTTTACCTTGTACAACCTCAGAAAAAAAGGAAGTCAGAATTCTGAGTTCAAGTCAGAAAAACTGAAGAAAATTTTTAAAACATTAGCCCAGATAGGATTTGAGATTCAGTCCAAATTGTAGAAAGTAATATTTTTAAAACACCTCAAAAACAATGAACAAGATTAGAGCCTAGTATCAGGTCTATTATAATATTTCTGTCTCTAGTCTCTCATTTTTATCAAAGATAGAATATATTAAGACCAATTTGTTTGCAAAATAAGTTTTAGTCTTTTTTTACTTGCCCTGATTATTAGCATAAAGTTTAGGAAGAATAATTATTTGCTATATGGCTTTTTATTTTTTTAACTGGCTTTGCTGGAACTTTGTTCCATAATGAATCTCAGATTAGACTTTTTAAAGCCTCAAGCCCAGCCATGAATTTATCTGTTCCTGCAAATATCTGTATGAGTTGGGCAAATTTCTGTACTCTGGATTTCTCAAGATAACTTGGCTTGTGAGTCTGTTAGAAAGTGACATTATTCACTTCCCACAGGTTAGGAATTCTGTACAGGGAATGCATAGACAAAGTATGAGGCCAATTTCCCCAAGGGTCTTTTATTGGCTTTATAAGTTAACTTTGATTTCTTAAAGCAGTCTGATTATATTTGAAAGCATGTCATTTCAATCAAAGCCTTGGTAAAATAACCAGTGTCTCCAAATGTGTCCTGTTACAAGATAAAACAGGTTCTTGTGGCATATATGCAAATAATTAAATTGCCATAAGATAGGTATACTCACAAATAGTTTCCAAATTCTGGAGAAATCAGGTAGCGAAAAAGAAATATCCTCCAAGTTTTGCTCACAGGAGTGTATTTTACTCAATTGTTAACATCTGTAAGCAGCTAAAAAGGAAAAAGTTTTATTGACTCTGAAAAACAGAAAGAATAAACAATGTTTCAAACAAAATATCCTGAGTATTATCTCTATATTCTAGTAGTTTCAGTCCATGTAATTACTTCTGTTCTGCTCAATATTTATTAACACATTATTTTTCCAAGAGAATCTTGGAGGTTTTTTGATCTATCCTAATCCCAATTTCCTAAGTTACTAGAGACCTGCATTCAATAGTACCTCTCAGAATTCCATAGCTGATTATAAACTATCTTTTGAAAACTATTAAAATAAGATGACAAATGTCTGTCTGTGCATAACAAAAGTCTTAGGATAGCACAGTTAAAGACTCAATCAACAAGGAAACATGTTCATCTCAGCAGTATACAATAATTTAACAGAAAAATTATAATTATTATTGATAACATATACTGAGACATGTTAGAGTTATAGGAATCTTATATAATTTTGTAATATATACTAATAACATATGAATATAACCCAAAGAAAATTAAAAACTGTTTTATATTTGACAATGTTTCCTATATGGTTTTAAAAGTTATTATTATATTTTATTTTAAGTTCCAAGATACATGTACAGAATGCACAGGTTTGTTACATAGGTAAACATGAACCATGGTGGATTGCTGCACCTATCAACCCATCACCTAGGTATTAAGCCCAGCATGCATTAGTTATTTTTCCTGATGATCTCCCTCCCTCTGCCCATCCTCCACCCTAGACAGGCCCCACTGTGTGGTTTTAGTATATCAAATAATTACTAAAATGCTTAAGCCTAGTTTAATAACGCTTTTAAGAAGAGATCTGATGCCATTTGGAATCTATGTGAATAGGCTGAAAAAACAGCTCTCTTGTGTTGAAAAATTTACAGCTAGGAAACTCTAAATTTGAATTTCTAAAGGGGCAACTCTTAGGTGAAATAAGATAGAGAATTTGTGTTTTATTTAAACCAAAGAAAACATGGTGTGAGTAAAAGTTCAGCCAAGATTATATGGCGAGGTAGAGCAGACACACTTACACATGGAGATTGCCTTAAAGATTCAAATATTTCAACTGAATTATTGGCTTTGGGGTGGAGCCTTTTAAGGAACAGTCCAAATGTGTCTCTTTTAGACTTCACGTGACCTAATATCTAAAAAGCTTAATCAAGTCAAAAAAGCCTTAATTTAGAATTTGATTTTAGAAAGTTTGTCAGGTATCAAAGGTTTAAAATGCTTTATATCACAAAATAGGACCACAGTTTGTTTGTTTAGCTGAAATGATTTACTCAAGTATTTCGATAAAGCAAAAGTCTTTACTCTTTATTAGAGAGGAGACTCAACTTTTCAAACAAGACTCGCTAAAGACGGTATGAGGCCAGATGAATTTGTTTCTTCTTCCTTGCTTTTACCTGTAGACAAACTAAAATCTTGTTTAAAAGACAAAAACTATTTTTACTTTTGCATTAGTGTGTTAATGCTAAAGCTAATTTTAATAAAATTTATAAACAAATTTGTCCAACTTTAACCAGTTTGACCATAAGAAAAGTTTTTTTTTCCAACTACAGAGTAGAGATTTACTATTTACTAAGATCTTAAAACATGCTTTTAAAATCCTGATAACTAAAATATGACATAGATTTTGCTATCCCAGTTTTACAGTTGAATAAACTGTAATAGATAGATCATATTATTTGGGCAGTTTGTCAATAACATACATAGCAAGGTTTTAGATACCTGACTTTAAGCAAAGCTCATGATATTTCTACAAATACAAGGAAAAAATGAAAAAGATATTCACATAGTTTTAAAGCTCCTCTCTATTTCAGAAGGGGGTGAAGGAACGGAATTATATTAACAGTGTTCTTTACTATGATACCCAATTCCTGTGATGAATAAAAGGTGATGTTTGGAGATGTCATCAAATAGTTGACAAATTAAAAAAAAAAGTGATAAGAAAAAATAAATGAAATAAGATAGTGACCAAACATTTCCTTTTTATCAGTGATCAAAATTCTTGCTTTTACATGTTTACAAAATCCATTCTATTTCTCTGGATGTGTAATGAAAGAAAATAAATATGTGTGTTCATTTCTATTCCTTTTAAAATAATGAAAGAGATGGCATTCTGAGTTCACATTCTCTTTCCAGATTTTACATTTTACAATTACTTATATAACACTATCAACAAATAGGACAGTAGAATAAAAACAAAAGTAAATCCTTTTTAAAATCGTGTGAATTTGAGTACAAACTGCTATATATACACATATAAGATATATATAGCATATATAGAGACAGAGAGAACAAGCCATTTTATGTATGTATATATATACATGCATATATATATACATATAAATATATATGCATATATAGAATAGGTTCTGGGATACATGGGCAGAATGTGCAGGTTTGTCACATAGGTATACATGTGCCATGGTGGTTTGCTGCATCCATCAACCTGTCATCTACATTAGCTATTTCTCCTAATGCTATCCCTCCCCTAGTCCCCCAACCCCTGACAGGCCTTGGTGTGTGGTGTTCTCCCTGTGTGTATGTCTTCTCAGTGTTCAACTCCCACTTATGAGTGAGAACATGTGGTGTTTGGTTTTCTGTTCCTGTGTTAGTTTGCTGAGAATGATGGTTTCCAGCTTCATCCACGTACCTGCAAAGGACATAAACCCATCCTTTTTTATGGCTGCATAGTATTCCATGGTGTATATGTGCCACATTTTCTTTATCCAGTCTATCACTGATGGGCATTTGGGTTGGTTCCAAGTATTTGCTATTGTGAACACTGCCACAATAAACATACGTATGCATGTGTCTTTATAGTAGAATGATTTATAATCCTTTGAGTATATACCCAGTAATGGGATTGCTGGGTCAAATGGTATTTCTGGTTCTAGATCCTTAAGGAATCACCACACTGTCTTCTACAATGGTTGAACTAATTTACACTCCCACTAACGGTGTAAAAACATTTCTATTTCTCCACATCCTCTCCAGCATCTGTTTTTTCCTGACTTTTTAATGATTGCCATTCTAACTGGCATGAGACGGTATCTCATTGTGGTTTTGATTTGCATTTCTTTAATAACCAGTGATGATGTGCTTTTTTTCATATGTTTGTTGGCTGCATACATGTCTTCTTTTGAGAAGAGTCTGTTCATATCCTTCACCCACTTTTTGATGGATCCTTTTTTCTTGTGAATTTGTTTAAGTTCTTTGTAGATTCTGGATAAAAAATGCAATGGGGAAAGGATTCACTATTTAATAAATGGTGTTGGGAAACTGACTAGCCATATGCAGAAAACTGAAAATGGGTCCTTTCCTTACACACTGTATAAAAATTAACTCAATATGGATTAAAGACTTAAATGTAAGACCTAAAACCATAAAATCCCTAGAAGAAAACCTAGGCAACACCATTTACATCATAGGCATGGGCAAAGACTTCATGGCTAAAACACTAAAAGCAATAGCAACAAAAGTCAAAATTGACAATTGGGATCCAATTAAACTAAACAGCTTCTGCACAGCGAAAGAAACTATCATCAGTGTGAACAGGCAACCTACAGAATGAGAGAACATTTTTACAATCTATTCATCTGACAAAGGGCTAATATCCAAGAAAAAATTTTTGTAAGCCCTTTATGTCTAAAATTTGCTTAAACCTTCAGTTTTATTCCATCTTTCTTTTAACCCAAAACAATATTTACACCCTCTAAATTGGAGAAAGTTACTTTATCTTACAATAAACCATATTCCCATGCCTCTTTATTAAAAATATAATTTTCATTTGTAGTGTAAGCAGTTGTAATTATGTATCAGGTGCGCAGTCTTGGACATAGGAACTGCAGGTAATGCCGACTCTTTTCCAGCCTGTCTAGGGGCATCAATAATTCTATGTCCCCAAGCCTTACCTAGAATATAACGGCTCCAAAGCAGGCAAGTTGAATGATTATTGAAAGTCATGGAAACAGTTTACAACCTTAAAGCATCTAGCAAGTACAGTATCTGATGTGGTTTGCCTGTGTCCCCACCCAAATTTCATTTTGAATGATAGTTCCCATAATTCCCACATGTGGTGGAAGGGGATCGGTGGGAGATAATTGAATCATGGGGGCAGTTTCACCCATATTGTTCTTTTGATAGTGAATAAGTCTCACGAGATCTGATGATTTTATAAGTGGTTTCCCCTTTAGCTTGGCTCTCATTCTCTTTTCCCTGGCGGCATGTAAGACATGCCTTCTACACATGAAGGCTAAAAGTTTTCTCATAATTCAAAGTAATCTTTGATGTCCCCAAAAATGAAAAAGTTCTGATAATGTAATGCAAAACAGAGAAGGGCCTTAGATTTTGAAACAAATACGTCCACTTATATTTCTTGGGATTCCATTAGGAAAACAGAGAAAAGGAGTTTCTCTTAAAATGGGGTTTGTAGTGCCTCCTCTGCTTCTCCCAAGGAGTCTCAGGCTGTCAGAAATTACCTTACGTCCTCTTATGTGAGCATAAAGGGTTGCAAGAACACAGACAGAAGTAAATGAAGGAAGGAGTAAGTTGATTGAGAAGAAAATAAACAACTTTTTTTCTCAAAAAAATCCATTTTTTTCCTCAAAAAAAAAAAAACATTTAAGAAGAGAAAAAATATGAAGACATTTTAAAATATATGTATAGCTTGGATATTACTTTTAATTAATCTGATTTTAACTCTAGAGCTCTTTTATTTATTATTATTATTTAATTTTTAAAATATCTTATTATCAGACTCTAGTTAGGACAAACAGCCAATACCTCTGGCTTTTAAGCTTTCTTTAAAAAAATTATTTTTATCAAAGGTATTTTCCCAAGTGAAACCAATAAGTTTTAACTAATGTTGTGACTTAACCAGGCATGCACAAGTTGTCTCCAAAGAGATGGCAAGGGGTTTTTACAAAATCCAGAATTGCCCAGAAGGTAGGTCAGAGAAGGGAAGATTCAAGACAGGAAGTCAGAAGTTGTTCACAGAGAGGAAAGAAATCAATGAATGGCAAGGGTCACATAAATACCTAAATACCACAAGAGAAAGGACTCATTCCCTGAGGCCTGGAATGAAACCCAGGGCACCATTGTGAAAGGGCAGAGGCTTAGCTACTGAGCTACATTACGGGGCAGTTGCCATTGCTCTCTCCGGAAGGAGTACAGAGCAGTTATCTTTTAGGTTTGCAAAGGATTTAAACTGCCCAGGATAATTTTTAAGGCTATGAAATTATTATATATCCTTATTTTAATTTAAACCTTTAAAAAATTGTTGATTATAAGCGATCTCTAGGGTTCTTTTTCTTTTAGTGGTGTACTTAGTTCCAATAGCGACTCAATCCAAAAGACTTTTAAAGGCCACATAGTAATTTTTCGGGTGCTTTTCTTTTATCATATACACAAGTATTTCTCCACGGTCCCTGAAGGGGTGGCCTGCCCCTCCACACCTGTGGGTGCTTCTCGTTAGGTGGGACGAGAGACTTGAGAAAAGAAATAAAGACACAGAGACAAGGTATAGAGAAAGAAAAGCGGGGCCCAGGGGGCCAGTGCTGTGTTTTCAGAGGACCCACACTGGCACCGGCCTCTGAGTTCCCTTAGTATTTAGTGATAATTATCTTTACCATCTAAAAAATAGGGGAGTAGCTAGAAAATAGGATCATTGTAGGGAGGAAATCAGCAGTAAGACATATGAACAAAAATCCTTGTAACATGAATAAGTTTAAAGGAAAATGCTGTGCCTTGAGATGCATATGCAAACATCTCCATAAACCTTTTAGCAGTATTGCTCCAGCAAGCCCCACCTTATTCCTAAAGGCGGTTTCTCCTTACTCAGTAAACAAGGCACACAATGGGTATTACCTGGAGATGTTCCAATCCCAGGGAAGGGCAGGAGACAAATGTTTTTCTCTTTCTTGAGATTTAAGAGAATGGTGATGACCTTTAACCACAAGCAGCCTTTAGGCACTTGTTTAACAAATCACATTCTGCATAGCCCAAAATCCTTTTAACCTTAAGTCACCACAGCACATGTCTCTAGCAAGGACAAAGTTGGGGGTAGGGTCACAGATTAACAGCATTTCAAATACAGAACTAAATGGAGTCTCTTATGTCTACTTCCTTCTATATAGACACAGTAACAGGCTGATCTCTCTTTTCCCCACAGGTCCCCAATAATTTCAATGTCCTTAAGATAGCAAAATATATCAAAAGCCCATAGAGATTGGACTTTTTAAGAAAAAATTCAGCCATGGGCTTCACACATTCAGACCAAGAGCAAGCTGGTGTCTTAGACCCCCAGTCCTTTCAGACTGGCTACCTGATATGAACTAAAAAATTCCCACCCTTAGATGGCAAAGACCAAGAGAGAGTACCAAGAAGATATGGGACCACTAGCCATATATCCTGAAGCCTTTAAGTTTTTTTATTTTTATTTTTATGGCTGTAATAATAGTTGTATATATTTATGCTGTAGATGTGACATTTTGATACAGGAATATAGTGTGAAATGATCAACCAGAGTAATTGAAGTATATATCACCTCAAGCACATACCATATACCATTTCTTTGTGTTAGGAACATCCTTTTTTTTTTTTTTTTTGAGACGAAGTCTCGCTCTGTCGTCCAGGCTGGAGTGCAGTGGCATGATCTCTGCTCAATGCAAGCTCCGCCCCCGGGGTTCACGCCATTCTCCTGCCTCAGCCTCCCGTGTAGCTGGGACTACAGGCGCCTGCCACCACGCCCGGCTAATTTTTTTTTTTTTTGTATTTTTTTTTTTTTTGTATTTTTTTTTTTTTTTTGTATTTTTAGTAGAGACGGGGTTTCACCGTGTTAGCCAGGATGGTCTTGATCTCCTGACCTCGTGATCCGCTCGGCCTCCCAAAGTGCTGTGATTACAGGCACGAGCCACCGTGCCCGGCCTTGTTAGGAACATTCTAATCACACTCTTATTTCTTTAAAAAATACAATAAATTATTGTTAACTATAGTCACCCTATTGTGGTACAGAATACCAGAAAATGTGTGTACAAACACATTTTTTTCTTAATGTTGCTTTTCTCTTTTTTTAAAATGGAATCAAGCTAAGTATCCATCAGTGGATACATGAATAAGAAAACATGGTATATACACATAATGGAGTGTTATTCTGCCATAAAATAAATGAAATCCTATCATTTGCAACAACATGGATGGAACTGGAGGCCATTAAGTAAAATGAAATAAGCCAAGCAAAGTAAGACAAACATCACCTGTTCTTACTCCTATGTGGGAGCTAAAAGAGTGGAACTCATGAAGATAGAGTAGATTGCTTGTTTCTCATTGGTTGTTACCAGAGGCTGGGAAGGGAACGAAAGAAGGGAGGAATAAAGGGAAAAAAAAGAATATGAATGTATTTATAACCACTGAACGGTACACTTAAAAATGGTAAATTTGATAATGGTAAATTATATTTGTATATACCTCAATATGAGGGTTCCCCTTTTTGCACATCCTTTCTGAAAGGGCACAGGATGCCCCCACCCCGTTGCGAAAACTTCGTCCTGCTCTCACAAACATACAGTAAAAATGTTGTAAGTTCCTGTTTTTCTTGTAAGCTCCTGTTTTTCTGTGGCATGGCAGGGTCACAGGATGCGTTTAAGTATTGCCTAGGCCTGTTGTGAAACCTGTCACAATATGATTAACTGCCTTTGTGTGAGACTGCTTTCCCGCCTCAGGTTTGCAAAAACAAGCCCTGCCCTGTCCTGCGAACCCCTGATAAACGTCATCAGGGTTTCAAAATTAACGGAAATACCAGAAATGGCGGGAACCAATCATAATCAGCCGAATCGCTTTGTTCAAATATTGGCCAATCATACATCCAGTTTGTACAATGACTCTGTGCCTGTTTACCCCAGACTATATAACACTGTTCGGAGCCCAGTGGGGGAGCTCTCCTGCCTGGCTCGTTTCATGAGTGAGTGAGAGCTCCGGGTTCGAACCTGTAATAAAGATCCTTGCTGCTTGGCTTTGACTCTGGACTCTGGTGGTCTTCTTCGGGGAATAAACGGTCTGGGCATAACACTTTCCAGCATACGTTATTGCCTTGTCTTTTTGATACAGTCATTCTAAATGGGGTGAGATGATATCACATTCATTTTAATTTGCATTTCTTTGATGATTAATTATGTTGATCATTTTTTATGTATCTGTTGGCCATCTGTATATCTTCTTTGGAGAAATGTCTGTTCTAATATTTTTCTCATTTTTTAATTGGATTATTTCTTTTTCCTGTTGAGTTGTTTGAGCTTTTTATATATTCTGGTTATAAATTCCATGACAGATGGATAGTTTGCAAATATTTTCTGTCTCTTCATTTTGTTGATTGTTTCCTTGAATGTGCAGAGAACCTTTTTAGCTTGATGTTATCCCAATTGTCTATTTTTGCTTTGCTTGCCTGTACTTTTTTGGTTATACACAAAATTCTTTGTCCAAACTAATATCCTGGAGCATTTCCCCAATGTTTTCTTCAAGAAGTTTCATAGTTTCAGGTCTTAAATTTAAGACTTTAATACATTTTGATTTTGTTTAATAAAGTGAGAGATAGGGGTCTAGTTTTATTCTTCTGCATATAGTCACCCAGTTTTCCCAGAACCATTTATTAAAAGACTGTCCTTTACCCATGGTATTTTCTTGGCACTTTTATTGAAGATGAGTTGGTTGTAAATCTGTGGATTTATATCTGGATTCTCAATTCTGTTCTATTGAGCAGTGATTTGTAGTTCTCCTGGAAGAGGTCCTTCACATCCCTTGTAATTTGTATTCCTAATTATTTTATTCTCTTTGTAGCAATTGTGAATGGGAGTTCCCTTATGATTTGACTGTCTGGTATCAGTGTATAGGAGTGCTTGTCATTTTTGCACATTGATTTTGTATCCTGAGACTTAGTTGAAGTTGCTTATCAGATTAAGGAGTTTTGAAGTTGCTTATCAGATTAAGGAGTTTTGGGGCTGAGACGATGGGATTTTTTTCTAAATATACGATCACATCATTTGCAAACAGAGACAGTTTGATGTCCTCTCTTCCTATTTGAATATACTTTGTTTCTTTCTCTTGTCTGATTGGCCTGGCCAGAACTTCCAATACCGTGTCAAATAGGAGTGGTGAGAGAGAGCATACTTGTCTTGTGCCGGTTTTCAATGGGAATGCTTCCAGCTTTTGCCCATTCAGTATGATATTGGCTGTGGATTTGTCATGAATAGCTCTTTTACTATTTTGAGATACGTTCCATCAATACCTAGTTTATTGAGAGTTTTTAGCATGAAGAGGTGTTGAATTTTATCAAAGGCCTTTTCTGCATCTATTGAGATAATCATGTGTTTTTTGCCATTGGTTCTGTTTATGCAATGGATTACATTTATTGATTTGTGTATGTTGAACAAACCTTGCATTCCAGGGATGAAGCCAACTTGATCGTGGTGGATAATTTTTTTGATATGCAGCTGGATTCGGTTTGCCAGTATTTTATTGAGGTTTTTCACATTGATGCTCATCAGAGATATTGGCCTGAATTTTCGTTGTTGTTGTTGTTGTGTCTCTGCCAAGGCTGGACAAACATTTGCCAAGCAAATGCAAAGCAAAAAAAAAAAAAAAAAAAAAAAAAAAAAAAAATCAGGGATTGCAATCCTAGTCTCTGATAGAACAGACCTTAAACCAACAAAAATCAAAAAAGGCAAAGAAGGGTATTCAAAGAAAGGTAAAGGGATCAACACAACAAAAAGAGCTAACTATTCTAAATATATATGCACCAATATAGGAGCACCCAGATTCATAAAGCAAGTTCTTAGAGACCTACAAAGAGACTTACACTCCCACACAATAATAGTGGGAGACTCTAACACCCCACTGACAATATTAGACAGATCAATGAAACAGAAAATAAACAAGGATATTCAGAACTTGAACTCAGCTCTGGACCAAACAGACCTAATAGATATCTACAGAACTCTCCACCATAAATCAACAGAATATACTTTCTTTTCAGCACCACATCACACTTATTTTAAAATTGACCACATAATTGGAAATAGAACACTTTTCAGCAAATGCAAAAGAACAGAAATCATAAAAAATAGTCTATCAGATCACAATGCAATCAAATTCAAGCTTAAGATTAAGAAACTCACTCAAAACTGCACAACGACATGGAAACTGAACAACCTGCTCCTGAATGACTAATGGGTAAATAATGAAATTAAGGCAGAAATAAGTTTTTAAAACCCAATGAGAACACACACAATGCACCAGAATCTTTAGGATGCAA
The DNA here is from genome assembly GCF_002776525.5 of Piliocolobus tephrosceles. Taxonomy (NCBI): domain Eukaryota; kingdom Metazoa; phylum Chordata; class Mammalia; order Primates; family Cercopithecidae; genus Piliocolobus; species Piliocolobus tephrosceles. The sequence goes on along the minus strand of NC_045442.1, from coordinate 53,430,311 downwards.
CTAAAGTAATGTTTACAGGGAAATTTATAGCACTAAGTGCTCACAGGAGAAATCAGGAAAGATGCAAAATTGACACCCTAACATCACAATTAAAAGAACTAGAGAAGCAAGAGCAAACAAATTCAAAAACTAGCAGAAGGCAAGAAATAACTAAGATCAGAGCAGAACTGAAGGAGATAGAGACATGAAAACCCCTTCAAAAAGCAATGAATCCAGGAACTGGTTTGTTGAAAAGATTAACAAAATAGATAGACTGATAGCCAGACTAATAATAAAGAAAAGAGAGAAGAATCAAATAGACACAATAAAAAATGATAAAGGGGATATCACCACTGATCCCATAGAAATACAAACTACCTTCAGAGAATACTATAAACACCGCTATGCAAATAAACTAGGAAGTCTAGAAGAAATGGATAAATTCCTGTTCACATACACCCTCCCAAGACTAAACCAGGAAGAAGTCAAATTCATGAATAGACCAATAATAAGTTCTGAAATTGAGGCAGTAATTAATAGCCTACCAACCAAAAAGAGCCCAGACCAGACAGATTCTCGGCCAAATTCTACCCAGAGGTACAAAGAGGGGCTGGTACCATTCCTTCTGAAACTATTTCATACAATAGAAAAGAGGGAATCCTCCCTAACTCATTTTATGAGGCCAGCATCATCCTGACACCAAAACTTGGAGGTTGCTTTTTCAAAAGAACTTTTTAATTTTGCTCAAGAGACTGCTTTAAATCTGTTGTCACTGAGTCATAGAACTGATTCCATTTTGAAAATTTAGTGATGGCTTGTATTAGGTTTCTGCTCAGCTGTACTTCCATACATATGTACAGATTAGATAGATAGATATATAGATAGGTAGATAGATAGATAGATAGAAATAGATACCCAGCAACAATCTATTTGGATCCCCAATTATTTCACCCTATGTTCTAATACCCATTACACCAGATTTCTACATGTCAAGCCTCCCAGTTTGCCTTTTAGCCTTGCTGTGTATTACAGTAACTATTTCCTCCTCATCTCTAATAGTTAATTACTGTCAACTTGTTTCTGAGTTCTTGAATCCTATGATTGCCAAATGACACTAGAGATTCCAATTCCATAGCAATATCTTTTATTACGAAGCCTGATTTGTGAACAGCAACCACTACTGAAGTTTTAGCATTGCCAGTTCCCGCCTTCATTATTGTATTTGTCACCACTGTAAACACCTGGAACTCAGTCCTCTTGAGGGACCTCTAGCAACCAGTATAGAACACACTTTTGATTTGTCTCAGCCACAGAGGCGAGAATGCTTAGGTATTTATCTACCAACTCTCCTTTGTTTTTTGATGAATGTTGGGCAGTGCTGTGCTGGTAAATATTTAACAATCAGCTCTCTGAACAAATGGCCCTGATTTGTAGTGTTTACCAACTTCTTTGGCGGATATACTCTCACCATGGCCAGTTTCAAGTTCTAACATTACATTGCTGAGTGTGGAACTGGGAAGAGATGTACAGTAGCACACCATTCTATGGAATCTCTATCCTACAGATACAAAACATATTTAAAAAACTTCAAAAGCACAGATAAGACTAAATTGCAAAATGACTAGAAAGTGATGAGTTTTGAGCATATTTTACTCTTATTTTTAATGTATTCCATTGGATTATTAGGTTACATAATTTAATTTTTAATAATGATGCTATTTAAAAATCAGTTTGCCAGATTCTTGAAAATTTAACAATCAGAACTTGCATACTGCTTTACATAGCTCCAGCACACCACTGCTCCTGTGGAAGCCAGCTTTTCAGCACCTCTGTCCTGACCTGCACAGAAACTAAGCAGCTCCCTTAGCTATAGAAAGGAGTCACTTTGAGATCTCCAAGTACTTGCAGTAACAAGCAAGTGATGTCTCTGAGAGTGGTAAATGCCGAGGATCTCTGCATCTGGGTGATGCATTGAAAGCATCTGCTGAGTTACTTTTCCTTAATAATTCATGGAAACTTGCATGAATGGGACTTAAGACATTTATATATAACTGAGGAGGGATTTCTCATTTGTTGCATTCCAACAATGTATTAAATGGCCTTAATTTTCACTCTGCCTATGTGTGGGCTGCATTATCCACCATACAAAAGGCAAGAAATAGTCTCAGGGTCTCTGACCATAGCAACCAGCCAAGCAAAGCTTTTAACCCAGGTTTGTCTGACCCCGAGGCTGAGCTATTTACTGAAGGTTAGAGTTATGTGTGATTATTTCCATTATTTTATATCATACAAGTAGGACAAAGATCAAATACATTCTTTGAAATTTCTGAGTACCACAGAAAACTAGGGAATAAGAATTATATATCCTGCCTAGATTCCCTGATGGGAAATTTTTATATCAGAAAATTCATCCCAGTTGGTGACTGACAATGAAATACAAAATGAATTTAGGCAGAAGTGATTATTCTTCCATTTCGGTATCATGCCCATCTATCTAGTAAAGGCAAAAATTTTCCAAGAGAAAGAAGTCTTTATGAAATGTCTACTGTAAGTAGATATGAAAAGGGATAGTTTGGGCAGAAAAGTGAAGGAAAAGTTAAAATTAAACAAAATCATCTTATTTAAACATTATTGCTTTAAGTCATTTTCAGTAATGGGAACAAAGAATACCCAAAGGTTTCTTTCTTTGTGAATCACCATTCTCTCTGAAAGAAAGCCTAATTAAATGATAGAAAGAAATGAAGAAGGGAAACATCCGTAATTGCCAGATTGGTTCTGATGCTGAACAATTCACACTGAGGTCTTCATAAGTAACTGTTTTCCTTTTTCAAAGTTAATATCAGTCTCTATTAACTCCAGCTTCATTTAGAGGAGACTAGAAAAATAGTCAACTATTGATCCCGATGCCAAGGAAAAATAAATAGAAAAAATTACGCCAAAATTTTACTATTTAGACCAAGGCTTATCAAATATTTTCTGTAAACAGCCAGATAGTAAGTATTTTGTGATTTGCAAGCCATGCAATCTCTTGGCATAGCCTAAAAGGGGTCATAAGCAACAGATACATAAATAAGAATGACTGAGTTACAATAAAATTTTATTTCCAAAATATGCAGGCAGGCTGAACTGGATTGTTGAGCCATTGTTTTCAGATCTCCAATTTAGGCTAATGGGGCAATATTGCTAAGTTGCTGATTATTCTGATATTCTTAAATGATACTAAGGTACAAATAATGGATTCATTGTTTATATTTTTATTTCAGTATATATTGCTTCAGTGCTTAATATGTGTCAGACACTGCTCTGAGCACTGGGGATGCAGTGACAAATCATAAAAGCCCCTCCTTCAATATGTTGTATTCAAGTAGAAGGGACCTGAGCAAATAAACAAAAATATAAAACATGATGTCAGGTATTGCTCTGAAAAAAAAAAAAAAAATGAAGTCAGGTAATTAGATAGAATGAAAGAGGTTTTATATTAGATACTCGGTCTAAACAACATGAATGATAAGGTGATGTTTGAACACAGACCTCAATAAAGTGAGACAGAATTCCAACTAAACAACTGAAAAAATAATTCTCCTGGAAAGAGGAGAGCCTTGAGACAAAAGTCCCGAGTAGAGAGCACGGAGTATGTGCATGGCATAGTGAGAAGGCTGTGATAATTGGAGCAAAGAAGATAAGGAATAGGAAGGTAGAAAAAAATGAATATTTGAAAGAAAACCAAAGCCCAGGTCTTACGGGATCCACCGTTCATGGTGAGGAGTTTGGATTTTATTCTGAAAGTGTCAGGAAGTCATGTGGGGATATTGAATAAGAGAACATAATGGTCTGGGTCATATTTTATTTTCCTTATTTTATTTTTATTTTTTATTTTTGAGATGGAGTCTTGCTCTGTCACCCAGGCTGGAGTGCATTGGCGTGATCTTGGCTCATTACAACCTCAGCAAGGCCTCCTGGGTTCAAGTGATTCTCCTGCCTCAGCCTCCTGAGTAGCTGGGATTACAGGCACTCACCACCATGTCCAACTAATATTTTTTTTTTTTGAGATGAAGTCTCCCTCTGCCGCCAGGCTGGAGTGCAGTGGCATGATCTCAGCTCATTCCAATCTCCGACTCCCTGGTTCAAGTGATTCTCCTGACTTAGCCTCCCAAGTAGCTGGGATGACAGTCACATGCCACCACACCCAGCTAATTTTTGTATTTTTAGTAGAGACGAGGTTTCATCAATTTTTTTGTATCTTTAGTAGAGGCAGGGTTTCACCATGTTGGCCAGGCTGGTCTCAAACTCCTGACCTCGTAATCCACCCGCCTCAGCCTCCCAAAGTGCTGGCATTACAGACGTGAGCCACAGCACCTGGCCGGTTTGCGTTATAGTTTAAAAACTAATTATGCATGCTGTGCACAGAAGCAGAGCAAAGGTAGAAATAGAGTGACCATTAGGACCCCTGCAGCATTCTAGGTGAGAGCTAGCCGAGGCTGGATTACTGTGGTATAAGTCAGGTAGAAAGAAATGGTCAAGTTACGGATATGTTTTGAGACTAGAGCTGACAGAATGTGCTTCTCCCAGATCCCTGGCATGCACATAGCCATATTAATGTTCTCTGCTGAACTGAATGTCTGCTGTGACCCTGTCTAATTTGACAGAATTTACTTAACCAGGATCTTGATTGTCTTCTAATACCTCTCTTGACACCAGATGGCACATCCAAAGTAATAAATATGATGAGAGAAAAGAGCTGACAAGAAGAAACTAAAAAGAGGCATTTTTCATTGACTACTTTGTCACAGAGAAGGAGGATAAAGTCACTGCAGTTTAGGACAACATCAGGCTTTGGCTATCAAGGCTGCCTTTTTTGTCACAGCCTGGGGATTCTTTAGTCACCCCATGGTAAAGGAATAGTCACTAACAGTGAAGTTTGATAGAGCTTATCCTGACTTACATGCTCAAGATTTGCAAAGGGGAGCTAATGAGAAATGCAAACCAATAGCCATTTAGATATGGCCCTGTTGGAGAGTGGGCCTGCTGAACTTCAGATGGGAGTCAGCCCATAGTACTCATCAGTATGGAGGCAGCTGCTCTCAGACATATCACCTGCCTTAAGGGATATCTGCACTGATCAGGGACTTCTAATTTGCAAGTTACAGGATCCCAGAATTGTTGAGCTGGGAGTTGTCTTAAAGGTTACCTTACCTAATAGACTAAAAATCTATAGCAGTCAAAGGAAAAGATAATTGCCTATCAACATACAAGTAGATAGTGGCAGAGCTGAGACTGAATTTGTAAAGATTTCTTCTGGTAGGAGCTGGGGATAAAAAACCACTGTAACTGTTCTCCAGTAACATTAATAGATATAATTTCTTTGCAGGTTTTTTATTCTTAGTGAAGAACAATGCAATCTCCATTTCTCAAGTTTCAATGAGTAAATTAAAATACAAGCAGTTTTTTCTCCCTATATTATAATTGTTGTTTAAGCAAGAAGTCTTAGATATTCCTTACTATGAATTTTAAAGGAATAGTTAGAATGGTTGGGAACAGACAAGGAAGTTCTTAACCCCCCATTACTGGAAAAATCCATAGATGTACCCAGAAAATTGGGATACTCATTAAAAAATTACTCTATATACTTACTGTATATATTTTATGGATAATGGGAAGGAGAAGGCAATGTGTACATATTAGGGATTATGGTTGTAATATTTTAGCCAGACAAATTTCATGTTGTCAACATGAGAAATGAAAAAATTATATAGCACTGTTTCACCAATTTTATTATCTATAGCTACACATTAGCATCCAGGTCAAGATACCTAATCATCAACAGAAACTTCAGAAGAGGGTATTTTTCAAGAGCCCTCTGTGTAAAAACAATATCTTAAAAGTTGTTTTTTGTTTTGTTTTGGCTTTTTGGTGGAATTTTTTTTTTTTTTTTTTTGGCAAACCTGGTTTACCCTGGTCTGTTAGATACACTGTGAATCTTCATGTTATAGCATATCACATGTATGACAAAATTAGTCTTTCAAGTATTATTTTTCTTCTTAATTTTCTAAGATCATATTTGTAGACATCTAGAAAAGTTGATTGTACCTTGCTTTTATATACTTACATACTTCATTGTTCTGTGTTGTATCTTTTGGGCTAAAAAGAAATATATTTAAATCCTTGATAGAAAACAAAAAAATATATATTTATTTTCTGTGCAAACCAGGTGTCTCAGACTACTCGGGCTGTTACAACAAAAACACCATAAACAATAACATTTACTTCTCACAGTTCTGGAGGCTAAATCCAAAATCAAGACTCTGGCAGATCTGGTTTTTGGTAAGGACTTACTTCCTGGTTTATAGACAGCCACCTTTTTGCTGTGTCTTCACATGGTGGAAATGACCAGGGAACTCTCTGGGGCCTCTTCCAGAAGGGAATTAATTTGCCCTCATGACCTAATCACCTCCCAGGTGTCCCATCTCCAAATACCATCACATTTGGAATTACATTTCAACATATGAATTTTGAGGGAACAAAAGCATTACCTATACCACAGGTTTTATGGTAATATTTTTAAAACCTAAACTTGTATGTATTCAAATAGTCTCTTCTTGTTAAACAGACGAGAAACGTTTCCACAGAGGACATGTCCACTTGTCTTCATTGGCACTGATACAAAAATAGCAACCACTACATTAGTTTATTGCTTCTTCTTTTTCTTTTCTTTTTTTTTTTTTTTTTTTTTGAGATGGAGTCCCACTCTGTTGCTTAGGCTGGAGTGCAGTGGTACAATCTCAGTCACTGCAGCCTCCACCTCCTGGTTCAAGCGATTCTCCTGCCTCAGCCTCCCGAATAGCTGGGATTACAGGTGTGTGCCACCATGTCCAGCTAATTTTTGTACTTTTAGCAGTGACAGCATTTCACCCTGTTGGTTCCGAACTCCTGACATCATGTAAGCCTCCTGCCTTGGCCTCCCAAAGTGCTGGGACTGCAGGCATGAGCCACTGCACCCAGCCAGCTTACCACTTCTGACTGCTGTAATTTAAAACAAGAGTTTAGATTTTAGTTTAGAGTTTAGATGAGTATTATTATTTTGCCTAACACAAACTCAGAACACAGGAGCAATTTGATACCTGTTCGTTGGGCTGAATCAAACTGTTTGCATCTTCCTATTTCAACTCCAACTGCCTTAACATTGGGAATGGCAGAATAGTCATGCTCTGCTTCTCCGACAGAATCCACTTCTTCCCAGTCTTAGGACTCTTCACCAAGGACTCCTATTAATATTAATTCATAAACAAACATTTATGAAGTATCAGCTCTATGCCAGGTTCTTTTATAGACACTAAAGATATGTCAGAAAACACAACTGGTAAAAATCTCTGCCATCATGGAGCTTACATTATTGTTGGTAAAAAGAGTGATTCGAATAATCAAACAAATAACAATGAGCACTTCAAGTGGTAATAACCACTATGAAGTAAAATACAGCAGGGAAGGGGAAATGGGGGTACCATTTAGAGAGAGTCATTGTTATTTGGGAAGCAATATTTCAAAAGAAAAAAAAATCAGTGGGAACAGCAACTCTAGAAATGTAATATTTCAGAAAAGCCTTGAGAAAGGTGAAGGTGTCAGGCATGTGGATGTGCATAATACAGGCACCCAGGCACCTAGAGGGGAGAAAGCCTTGTGTTTTCTAGAAATGTCAAGGAAGCCAGTACAGCTGAAGCAGTGTGAAGAGTCAGGGAACATGCAAGATGAGTCAGATAAATCATGTGAACTGGCAGGACATTGTAAAGACATTAAGTCTTATTTTAAGTGAGATGGGAAGCCACTGAAGAGATGAGAGGGCTTTGGAGCAGAGGATTTACATCAACTGACTTATATTTTAAGTGGGTAACTCTGTTTTACATGTTGACAGTAAGGGGTCAGTCGACAAAAAAGAACCAGTGAGATAAATTAGAAGACTATTACAATGATTTAGTTAAGAAAGACTTGGGTCAGAATAATACTGGTTGAAGTGGTAAGAAAGAGATATTTAATACAGTCTTTAGGAAGAGAAAACAGGCTATTTTGATATGTTGGATATAGCATATAAGACAAAGAGAATAGTCAAGTGATTTCAAATTATTTTGTAGTCTGTTAGCCTGATGAGGTGGAGTTCTCATGTACTGAGATAAAGAAAATGGTAAGTTGGACATATCTGGAATAGAGATGAAATGTTCAGTTTTTGGACTTGTAGAAATTGTCAAGGTGGCAGTTCGTTTTATAATAAGCCTAGAGTTCAGAGAAGAGATCCGGGTTGGAAATACAACTTGGAACATCAGTGTGCAGGTTGTATTTGAACTGAGAAAGAAAAGGACATTTTATCTAAGGAATGTGAGCCTCCTCTAAATTATCAGGCCCAAAGAGGCATAGGAATGAGGCAGCAGTCATATCCCACTTCTTCCCTTGAGCTAAGTAATTATCTCTTCAAGGTGCTTATTATGTGGACTCTAGACTGACTGTTACTACAAAGAGCTATAAATTTATCTAATAACGCTGCATACTGTACACCATAACCCATGCCCTATGTTCCAACAATGTATAGCCAATCACTAATCAATGTTATTTCTGTAAATCAATAAGCATTCCCGACAAACAGCTATCAACCCATTTCCTGTCCTCCTATTTGTCTTTAAAAACCTGCTTGTAACAAAGGTCAAATGAAGCTCATATCCTAGCCTTTCTAGTCTTCTGGGCAGATGTCCTCATCTTATCCCAAATAAGCTCTCCATTTATATTATTTTTTCCTGTTTCTTCTTTTAGCTTGACAAAACCCATGAGAATGCATAAAATTACTAAGGGAGAGGCTATAGGTAGAGTAAAAACAAAGAGAAAAGGCACCTGGGGACTCTCCATCACTTGAAAGTTGGGAAGATGTGAAGGAATCAGCAAAATAGAAGAATAAAGAATGACTACTGAGAAAGGCAGTAATGAGAAGTATGATATTCTGCAAGCCATATGAAAAGTGTTCCAGAAAGATGGAGTGATCTATTGTCAGTGCTATAGACAGTTCTCTTATAAACAGGAACTAATAAATACTGTATTTTGTAGCATGAAGATCATTAGAAGAAGTTTTGGTGGACAAGGGATTAAAGTTTAATTGCAATATGTTCAGGAGAGAAAGAGTGAAATAAGATTAAATAGGTATAAATAACCACATGGAGAAGTTCATTTTAAAAGAAACAATAAAGAAACACTAATGATAACAACCACTGGGGCAGTAGTTGGCAGAAGATGGAGAGTTATGAAAGTGGAAAAGGATACAAGTTCTTGAACAAATAAGAAAATAGATTTAAAGAACAAGAGGAAGATACATTCTCAGAAAGGGGTACAGGGAGCTTCTCGGTGGTAAACAAGGAAAGGAAAATTATATGAACACAGGTGCAGAGAGGTGGAGAGAAGTTTTGGTGAGAGCTAAGGTAATTCTTTTCAGATTGCTCCCATTCCTTCAATGAACATCTCATCTGCTTTATATACTCATGTGTAAAAAATATATTTTACAAATGTAATAAAAGCAAGCTAAATATCTGGAATCTTTCCTGTTGGAAAAGAAACTGGAAAGAAGGTAGTGAAGGCTTGAGAAGAAATTTTGAAGTGGTTGTCTTAAAATAGAAGAATAAACAAACTATGGAAAAGTAGTAATGATAGGTATCTGTAAGCACTATGAGGTTAGTGTTAGTACATTTAGCAATAAATCTTTCCGTTCTAGTCTCTCTACATATGCAAATTCAGAGTACATTGAGAGTTGAACTTAATGAGTCTGTTTTCTTTTCCCATGAAGGCACAATAAAGTGCAATAAAAAGTATGGATGGAATAAAAGATGTGTATGTCTTTATGTAATTTATTATAATTCTGAACTCTTGAATCTAGCAGGGCTAAGAATTATATATAGTCAAGCAGTATGAGTGACAGTGAAAAAGTAGTTGGAGTAATAGATGGTAGGCCCTGATGGGGTTGAAGGATTATTGCAATTGTACTATAGAGAGTGAGCTGGGCAGATGAAAACGTGTCAGAGGATGAAATACATGAAATTGAAGTGTAAGATGAAATGTATTTATCAGGAAAAACAAATTCAAGTGTGTGGTAGACATTAGTGCTCACTAATATTCCTTGTTTCCTCTCCTTCCCTGCCATATTGGAAGATTCCACATTTACATACCTTGAGTTTGGGTATGATCATGTAACTTACATTGGTCAAAGAAATGAAAACATATGAGTTGCTTCCACATGAATAATTTAGAAAATAGTTTCCTCCATTCTTTATGCTCTTTCTCAAAAGGTAGTTGTGGATATATTGAAATGTTCATAAATAATGTAACAAATAAAATATCCAAAGTCTTCTGTGACCTATAGTAAGTGATAGCTCTAGCCCAAAGATGAGCAGAACTTAGTAACAAGGCAAGGTTAACCATTCACCTAATTAACTTATCCTATTTGTTTATTTATTTATTCATTTTTGAGATGGAGTCTTGCTCTTGTCACCCCGGCGCTGGAGTGCAGTGCCGCAATCTTGGCTCACTACAGCCTCTGTCTCCTGGGTTCAAGCAATTCTCCTGCCTCAGCCTCCTGAGTAGCTGGAACTACAGGCACCTGCCACCATACCTGGCTAATTTTTGTATTTTTAGTAGATATGGTGTTTCACCGTGTTGGCCAGACTGGCCTCAAACTCCTGACCTCAGGTGATCCATCCACCTCAGCCTCCCTAAGTGCTGGGATTATAGGCATGAGTCACCCCACCTGACCCAATTAACTTATCCTTGAATATTTAGCAGTGATGTAGAGACAGTTACCCTGGATAAATTCATAGACTGACAGGGTATTTTGCAAGGGTGAGAAGCGAACTTTTCTTATGTTAAGTCACTGAGAGTTTGGTGGTCTTTATTACCACAGCATAATCTAGGCTATCTGGTCCACCACAAAGGTAGGCTTATGGAAGTAAATGGGTGATGTAGGATGGATGACAAGATCCCTGAGGGAGACAAGGTCACGAGAGGTGAGGCCAAGGTGCAGGATAGTCTGTAAAAAAGATGTAAATCACCACAAATTATGATAGGATGAATTTGAAGAGTATGGCAGTAAGCCATGAACTACAATTTTTAAGGAATAAAGGGGATTGACTTGGAGATGTTAAAGGATTGCAACGAGCCAGTGTTAGTAGGGTTATAGTGTGAGAGTATGAAATCCAGAAACAGGCTGAGAGATTTAGGAAGAAGGAAGAGGAAAAGTCTTAGAAGTACCAACAAAAAGAAAGAATTATTGAGATCTGGCCATTTTAAACAATTATACATAGGAAATTCTTAATAGAAAATCACTGAGTGCATTGATTAAATAAAATGTATTCTACTGAAATATTTCTCTTGTTTCAGAACTTTCAAGTCTCCAATTTTTGAAATAAGATCTTTTCCTAGCCTTCTGACCATGGAAATTACATTAAAATATATCAGAATAGACTTCTTATTCTGGAATCCCCAGGTAGTAAGGGGCTATGTGGACTTAACTTAAAATGCTCTCATATAATTTACAAACCATAGACTGCACTAATTTTACTCCCAGTTTTTTTTTTAATTCCCAGTTCAGTTTCAATATTTGCCTTTGCTATTAATAAAGAAATGCAGATTGCTTCTATATTTGGAATAATACAGTATGCCTGAAATCTTTTTACATAAATTTGCATAGATTTCATTTTCCTTTTCAAAACCTATGAGTCATATATTTGACTAATTTAACCTTTGGGGTATTTTATAGTTAAGAGTTTGAATAGTTTGGGCAGTATGTTAAATATTTTTGCAAATTTAGTCCTCTTGCTTGCTTTTATTGAGTACTTGACAACTTTAGGAATATGAAGAGAAGTTATGAGTATGTATTAGTCTGTGTTCACACTGCTGATAAAGACATACCGGAGACTGGGAAGAAGATGAAAAGGTTTAATTGGACTTACAGTTCCACATGGCTGGGGAGAACTCAGAATCACGGCAGGTGGAGAAAGGCACTTCTTACATGGCTGAAGCAAGAGAAAATGAGGAAGAAGCAAGAGTGGAAATTCCCGTTGAAACAAATGAAAACAGAAACAACATACCAAAACTTGTGGTATACAAGAAAAGTAGTATTCAGAGGCAAGTTTACAGTAATAAATGCCTACATAAAAAGCATAGTTTCAAATACTATTTTGGAAAATACTGTAATTTTATTTTATTTATTTATTTATTTTTTGAGATGGAGTCTCGCTCTGTCGCCCAGGTTAGAGTGCAGTGGCTGGATCTCAGCTCACTGCAAGCTTCGCCTCCCGGGTTAACACCATTCTCCTGCCTCAGCCTCCCGAGTAGCTGGGACTACAGGCGCCCGCCACCACGCCCGGCTAGAATTTTTTGTATTTTTTAAGTAGAGACGGGGTTTCACCGTGTTAGCCAGGATTGTCTCGATCTCCTGATCTCGTGATCCGCCCGTCTCGGCCTGCCAAAGTGCTGGGATTACAGGCTTGAGCCACTGCGCCCAGCCAGGAAAATACTGTAATTTTAGAACTTACTTATGAAGGATGATTCAAATCTCCATATCCACCAGATCTCATTAGATGATGTCCTACAGAATCCATACTTATACTTTTAGCTATATATTTACTTCTCCTTATTTTGTCATTTTCAGAAATCAAAGTTATGTGAGCTATTTGCTTTATGAAGCCACTTGCAAAGATTAAATTTCCTTGATATGTTTATAGCATTAAAATTAAAAATTAACAAACTGTGAAAAGTTTGTTAATTTTTCAGAAGTACGTGATGCTCTTAATTTTGTCAATCAGAATAAGGGAGGAAGCACAATACTATAATTTTCCTAACACCTACCATTAGGCTTTGCTTTGTTCCCAGCTCTAATAAGAGTGCTTACTTTTTTAATGATGAAATATTCAATATGTACTACATGTCATGCCCTATCTTTTAGTTACCGTATGACAATCTTGTGAGGAAGAATTTATTACCATTTTATTCTGTGAAGCTGTGAATTAGTAACTTGCTCCAAGTCACACAGCTAGGAAATGGAGGTGTTGGCACACAATTAAGTCTGTCTGTTTCTAGCCCCTACTTTCTAACCACTAACCATTTTTCAAGGTATCATCTTCAGATGACTTCTTATGCTTTATAAAATACAATCCAGAGAGTCAGTTTGAATGATTAACTAGAATCTGCATTTTTACTAATCTACTCCAGGAATTCTGGCATACCTAATTTGAGAACAATTACAATAACTATTACAAATGGCCTTGCTTACCCAGTTGTTGGGTGTACTGGTTCCCAATCTTCCTCTATTCTCTATACTCAGTCTCTACCTGAGACACAAAATATAAAAGTCTGTGGCCCTGCAGCAGCTTGTACCAAGTCACCACTGAGTTTATCATGATGTATTTATTTTTCTGCTAAGTGAACTCCTGTATTATGCCTTTTAAAGCACAGAAAATTAGTCCCTCCTGATTTATTTATTTATTTATTAGCTCAACTCTTTGGCTAGGAATGATCAGAACTATTTTGTTGTTGTTGTTGTTTGTTTTTTGAGACAGAGTCTTGCTCTATCACCCAGGCTGGAGTGCAGTGGCTTGATCTTGGCTCACTGCAACCTCGCCTCCCAGGTTCAAGTGATTCTCCTGTTTCAGCCTCCAGAGTAGCTGGGATTACAGGAGTGTGTCACCATACCCTGCTAATTTTTGTATTTTTAGTAGAGATGGGATTTCACCATGTTGGCCAGGCTGATTTCAAACTCCTGACCTTAGGTGATTTGCCCACATCGGCCTCCCAGACTGCTGGGATTACAGGGGTGAGCCACCATGCCCAGCCAACCAGAACTTGTCTACTTTCTGTTAGACACTGATAATGCCACCCTAATTGAATCCTGGCCCATTTACTTCCAGATGTCTTCCTGACAAGTTCTTCTAGTCCTTGGGTTAGAGCTACTGCTTACCATGAGTCACAGAAGGCTTTGTGTGTTTATTACATTATTTTGCTGGATTGTTATTTCTTTCCAACAACTTCAGCTGAATGTGAAGCGTTCTGCATGCCCTATTCCAAGGAGCAAGTTTATTTTCTGAGTTATTCCAGTGACCTGGATGAGCCACATCCTGAGCTATATCATGTTTCCTTTTTAAAATAGAATACAGCAAATCTATCATATAGGAACACACCATGTAACCCAAACAGATTAGTGAGTGGATCTGGTAGATGCAAAAAAGTTAGATCTAAGCCCAATAGATAAGACATAGGAACAATGTTTGAGTGACATAAATATTTTTTTTTTTATTCCTGAATCCCAGACCAAGAAAAGTATAATAGGATTTTTGCTTACTCACTTGTGTGTTTAAGCAAATATTATTTGATGTAAATATGACATATATGGCCTATGTTGTGCATTCTTAGATACTATCTCAAATATTTAAAATCTCTTACAATCTTTGCTTTGGAGATTCCATAATTGCACAATGTAGATTACGTCTCTTTCTTAAGATCACCATGAGACACCTATTAAAAAAAAACTCAAGAGGAAAAAGCATTTTCTCCCCAGAACTTAATTCGAAAGCAAAAATGTCTTTACAACTTAGGTATTTCAACTATAAATTACAAGAAGAAGATTTCAGTCTTATATGCTATAAAATAGTATTTTATATATAATTTTATAATATAACAAATTGTATGTATAATACAATTTTATATGTAATTATATAGTATATTATATGTATAATATATTATATGTGTAATTAAATACCATATAATTTTATATACAATTAAATACCATATAATTTTATATACAATTAAATACCATATAATTTTATATAAAATTAAATGCCATATAATTTTATATAAAATTAAATGCCATATAATTTTATATAAAATTAAATGCCATATAATTTTATATAAAATTAAATGCCATATAATTTTATATAAAATTAAATGCCATATAATTCTATATTTAATTATGTACCATATAATTTTATAATTTTATATATAATTATATACTATATAATTTTATAATTTTATATATAATTGTACACTATATAATTTTATAATATAATTATATATTATATATTATATAATTTTATAATATATCATTATATATATAATTTTGGCTATTTACTGTTTGTCTAACTCTGGTCTTTCAAATAGCCACAAATACCATGAATCTCAGCTGATCATCATTTCTTTGGCAATCCTTTCACTAACTCTGTCACATGTTCTGGTCCTTCTCATATCCCCCTTCTATTATTATATATTTCTCTTTATGGGCTTCATTTATGTTGGCTCTAAAACATAGTCAATATAATGAATATAACATATTAAGGAACCCCTAAACCAGTCAAGATTTATTTCCAATGATTACTCAAGTTGAATTAATTATCATGCCTATTGTGAATAATTTATAAACCAAGAATGAATAGGATCATTAATTGGGATGAGTTCCTGTAGGTTTGTAAATCATTATTCATGACTGATAATTATACAGTGAAAGGGCTTTACACCTCATTGGTGCATTATCACAAAATTCTCCAGCAGCAGTTGAGAATGATAATTGAGAGAATGACACTTTTTGGCCCAGCAGCCTGTAATAGTAAAACTTAGGACCCTTGCATAGAGAGATATGTGTATAACTTTTAGAGGGTTGCTAGGGAAGTTTATTCGGTTTTCTCTACCTCTCTGTTCAGGAAGACCCAGAGAAAGATTGGGATTTTTTTTAGGGCATAGCCTTTTGTCTACGAAGTGACTGCTGCTTTTCTTCTTTAATCTTCTCCTGTTGCTCCATATATGAAACCTTTACTGGGACAGTCAGTAAGGTGAACAGTAAAATAAAGGTAGGAGAGCTGCCTATATCAAGATTATCATTAGTCTGCAGTTGTCATCGTTTTGATTAAAGAGTCTTGCTCCAAATAAAGTGGAGTAAGTTATCTGTAGTAAATTATCTTTAAGTGGTTTATCAGGGTAAACAAAACTAAAATGAATACTGTATAAAAATTGAACAATAGTATGGCAGGCTAAGTAACACCCTAGCAATATGCACACATAATCCATGGAACCTGCAAATGTGTTATATCAGTGGCAAAACAAACATACAAGCAAGCAAACAACCAACCAAACAAGCAACTTCCAGATGTAATTAAGTTTACTGATCCTTAAGTCGGGCAATTATCCTGGATTATCTGGATGGGCCAGAGAATCTACCAAGATAATCTGCCTATCTAATCACATAAATACAGAACTTTCCCTGGCTGGAGTCAAAGATGTATGGGTGTGGCAGATTCTAAGCTTAAGAAATATTTGATTCACCACTTATTGTTCTGAGAGTTAGGAGCCAGTAACAGTGTAAAGACTGAGAGGTCTCTAGGAGCTCATGGTAAACAAGAGAAAGAATGAAGACAGCTGCTAGGAACAAACACTTTTTAGTTGATGGCCAATCAGGAAACAAAATCCTCAATCTTACAACTTCAAGGAATTGAAGTAGGCTAACAACTTGAATGGGGTTTGAAATGATTTTTCCCAGATTTTCCAGTAAGAAATAGTCCTGCCAACACCTTGATTGTATCCAGTGAGCCCAGGTCAGACTTCTAACCTACAAAGCTATGAGGTAATAAGTAAGTGTTTGAAGCTGTGGTAATTTGATGGCAGCAGTATAAAACAAATCCAAACGGTAACTTAGCGTTACTTTTCGACTTGAGCAAGTTACTCAAATTCTCTTTGCCTCCACTTTCCCATTTGTAAAATGGATGCAATAAGGGTATTTAATTCAGGATTGTTGTGCTATGTGATTTTAAGTCCACATTGTCATTAACTCTAGTTATATAGGAACAGATATAATAGTGCCAAATGGCTTGCCAGAGTGAAGTAGAATAAAATAAACGAAGTGAAAAAAGAAAAGGCCATGCTACATATAAAATAATCGTATTTTATTAAATTAAATGCAAATAAAAGAGAAAGCCTACCTTTACATCTGCAGAGTGGCTGCAGTTCATGTGAGGTATGTATTTCTGACAATATCCTAACAGCTGGAACTAAAAATATCCAGGCTTAATCATTTCAAAAAACAGAGTACTTTGTTACCTTTCTAGAGTTGTGTAACAGTTTGGCAACAGTGTTAACAGTTCATAATTCAGTCATTCAAAATTCTTCAAAGGTATGCAATTATCCATTCTTTGGGAGGCCTTAAAATTATATAAACATTGTATATATAATAAATTTTAATATTATTTAGGATTAATAGTATTTGATTGGCATTGAATGCAGCCACACTACTCAAGATAGTTCTTTCCAAACAGATTTGAAGTGGCAGCTTCAGCATAGACAGCACCCATTGAGTGTAGGTACTGTGTCAGAGTAGTTAGAAGCCGTGTAATCTTCACATTAAACCCCACTACATAGTAGAATTTTTTATAGCTAACATAGTCGTGGTTAATTAATGATATGTATAGATTCTTGGTTAATTCTTTAATGCACATGAATTTGGTGTATAGCAAACTTGCTTTATGCAGACATGAAAAACAGACCTAAAGATGTTACCTCTAGGCAAATTAACTTGGTTGCTTTAAAAAGCTTTAGGTATAAATGTTCTTAATGTTCATTTTCTACTTATAATCATTGGCTGATAACCTAATTAGACTGCCAAAAATTATAAAAAGATGATCTCTATTCTCAATAATTTAATCATGTATTCTCCAATGGAACTAATTCATAAAGAAGGGAAAACACCTCACACCAAATTACCAATGCTCTTTGATAGGCCTTCACAAAAAGAATAACAAAGGAAAAAGAAAAAAGAAAATCAAGTATATTCTCCTTTGCCTCAAAATCCAATAACTATGAAAAAATTCAGAGGTTTTAACCATAACCCTGATCAAAGACTGACATAGAAAGACACGTATTGCTCCTTTGCTAAGCTTTCTCAAGGTAAGCCTACTCTAGGTATTGAGTTCTCTTGGATACAGAAAAATAGAAAACTTAAGTATTTACAAAGGTAAAAGTGTTATTAGTTCATTGATGAAATATTTCATGTTCTATACAGGATTTAAACTTAAACATAGGTTGGTTAATGTAGCAGAAATAGTTTAATGGCTTAAAATAATGTTCCATCTGTGTGATGGTGGGACAGATCTTCACTCTGCAGTGGTGTCAGAGAATATGTCCACACTATTCCATCTAAACCCTGGAATAATTTTAACAATGTAAGTTATACTTACATTGTTCAGGTATACTTCAGCATAAGTGCAAGTTATTATTCTGATAATTCAGGTATACTTGAGAAGGAAGAAGTTGAATGTAAATGAAATAGCAGGTAGAGAGGGAACACAAAATCATGAAATTGTCCTCCATGATGAAGGTTAAATCAGCCAAACTTAAGGACTAAAGAGATCTAAGGAACATGGGCTTGGTTTTAGGAAGACAATATGAATTCACATATTTTACATATAATGTATGCTGATGACAATGATGATTATAATAGCAGCTGCCATATTTTGAGGGCTCAACATGTGTTAGACATTACCTTCATTATAAACAAACCCTATGAAATGGCTAATATGTTCTCAATGAGAGATAAGAAAAATTAAATGTATTTAGGTTAAGCAAAATGCCTAAGGTCAGATATCTAGAAAATTTCATTTTGAAAATCAAAGCCTGCTAGTAGATACATTATAAAGCAGTAAAGACAGTCAACATCTACCAGAGTTCCTGATAAGAAGTCCTAATAGAGTGGGGAGGTTAAAGATAATATATTCTTTGTTATTTTTGCAATTAAAAGGTGAAATCTATTTTACCCACCCTTGGGTCTGGGGTGGCCTTAATGACTTGTTTGACCAGTAGAATGAAGCAGAATTCTGTGTTTTGAAGCTTCCAAGGATAAGTCACTCATGTCTTCCATCTGGCTACTTGAAATACATGAGTCTGAATGCAGTGGCTCATGCCTGTAATCCCAGAACTTTGGGAAGCCTATGCAGGAGCATCACTCAAGCCTGGGTGTTTGAGACCAGCCTGTGCAACATCGGGAGACCCCATCTCTACAAAATAATTTAAAAAGTAGCTGTGCCTATGATACCAGCACACAGGAGCTGAAGTGGGAGGATCGCTTGAGCCCGGATGTCAAGGCTGCAGTGAGCCATGACTGCACCACTGTACTCCAGTCTTCATGACAGAATGAGACTCTCTCTCTCTCTCTCAGAAAGAAACAAAGACAAAAACAAGAAACAAAAAACAACTTCGGATGTTGCTCTCATCCAGCCACTTAGAATGCTCATTCTTGGAGAAGTCAGCCTTCATGTAAGAAATATGACTACCTTGATAACTCAGGCCATGAGGAACACCAAGCTATCTATGTGGGGAGACAATGGAGAGAGCAAGATGACCAGCCAGCCAAAGCTGGTCCAGCCATCACAGGCCAGGCACCAGCATGTGAGTGAAGAAGCCTTTATGGGTATTCTAGACCACACCAGACATAACCAAAGATGTGGGAAACTGAAGAAACTTATCGACAGAGAAAACTTTTAGTTCACAGCATATGGCCCTAGTCAAATTGTCCTAGCCATCTCCAGCCATTTGAGCCACCTAAGCTGACACCCAAGTCTTTATGGAGAAGAGATGAGCCATATCTGTTCTTTGCCTAAATTCCTAAAAAATGTAATTGAAACCATGATGAGATAGTTGTTATTTTATGCCACATAATTTCTGGGTGGCTTGTTTTATAGCTATAGGTAACCAGAACATAGATTATACACATAAAAGATAGGAAGGCCTATGAGGGCCAGATTCCAATTATGCCACAATGTTTCTGTATAAAACTGTATTATTTTCATTTAACAAATATCATGATATTTATGATGATACAGCTATAGCTCCAATTGATGCCAAATGAAGATAGATCTTAAAGTTAAGATTATATATCATGATTTGTTAAAGAAAATGTGGCCTGAGACTGCCTTTGTACCTCAAGTCCTTACACAACAAACTTCCAGGTAGCGTGCTATGTAGACAAACTGAAAGCCTAAATTAAGAGTATTTGATTTTAATAAATAGCTGTCTCAGCCAATTATAGCAGTTGAGCTGCAGCCAATCACAGTCTGCCACCTAATCAGACCATACTCATATAAGGCAAACCCTGATCTGTAATCAATCAAGGTGTTTCCGTACATCACTTCCCTTTTCTGTTTATAAATACTGCCAGCCTAAATGTTGGATTAGAACTCCATGAACGTTGTCTGGTTCTGAAGGCTGCCTCACTGGTGTGAATCATTCTTCGCTCAATCAAAACCAGTTAAATTTAATTTTTCTAAAGGTTTTCTTTTAACATGTTCATCAAATAAGTGGTAATGCATGTCAGAAATTTTGCACCATTTGGGAAAACAGAGCTTTTAATGCATAAACTGAGACACATATCCAGTTGGTAATTAATTATGAAAGAGTAGCCATATTGTGTGAAACTATTACGTGCCCAGAAGTATAGCAAACCCCTTACATTCACAATATCTATTTTTCACAAATAACCTAGTCTATATAGAATATAGTCATATGTGTCATATAGCTAGTAACTATCTAAGCTGGAATTCAAACCTACTCCATCGATTGTGAATACAGTTTACTCTTCCACTATATGGTTTGGCTTTTCTTGAAGTGGCTGGCATCATAGCAGAGGAACTAAAAAAGGAATTGAAAGATCAGTTCTTAACCCTGTGGACACAATAGGATTCAGATTTTCTCCAAGTTCTTAAGACACCACATCTTACACAGCACTCTCACTTCTTGGTAGACTAAGACCATAAAAAATAATTGTACCCCTATTCTAAATTGGCTCAAGGAAGAATAAGTTTGTTCTTATCACAAAATTATTAAATATTTAAAGCAGTGAATGTGCAAATTAGCTTGATTTAAGCATCCTGTATTATAATAAAAATAATAATTCCACTTTGTACCCCATAAATATATATGTCTATCAATTGTCAGAAAAATTAAAAATAAGCAAATTGACTCAGGATTTGATTGAAGCAAAGACTGTCAACAGAGGACATCAGTGGTGCCAGCCAGCTAAGGCTATGAAGGATAAATGCTGCTCAGAAGATAGTCTTTCATTTGAGCTGATCAGATTCTTATTTTCTGATGCAAATTTTTAAATGTTGGGTTTGTACATAAATCTAAATACTCTTTAGTCCTGTCTTCTTCACTTTAATTCTATCATAGCATACACACTTAAATACTTAATAACATACACAAATTCTTCCTTCATCCAAGACTATGGGTGGTGAAATTTATCTTATCAGTAACACGAATGGACTTCAATTAAAGAGTTATTTTTGGTTTGGTCATTTCCCAGTAATATGGCTTTTTCAAGATAGAAATTCATTAAGCTTCCGTTTTCTTATCTGTCAAAAGAAGATGAGGACACCATATCACAAATTATTAGAGCTAATTGCATGTGTAACTCTATCAGCATAACAATCTTCATTATTTTTTCCTTTTAATATTATGCTACTCACAAAATCATAATTTCTTTAAAAGAATAGAACTGTAGGTCAAATTTTATTGATTCCTATAGCAATCTTGAATGGTCAAGTCTTTGTTAAGACATTTTATTTGTAGACCAAAGATGGGTCTTAATTTTGGACATGGTGTTATACTAATCACATGGTTTGAATTTTGATTTTATTGAGTTACTGAGAGCAAAAGTTATAATAACAACTCTGTGTTACATAAGCAAAAAGATATTTTAAACTAGTTATAACAAAAATATCAAGTACATCATAATAGGCAATAACATAAGCTTGGATAACCTCAAAGGAATGTCCTGGTTGTCCCTAAAGTTCATATGTTATTTTCAGCATTTTCTAGTCGTTGATGGTCTGGTGTATATTCTAGAAAGTAAAGTGGTGCTCCAATGATAAGGGTCATATAAATCTATGGTGTTTTTGCAAATTTTGGGGTTTCTGCACTGCTGGATGGCCACTATTCAAAAATATCACTTTTGTCTGTTCATTAAAAACATTGGATACAGTTATAGTTTCAACTGCTGCCAAATGAAGACAGATCTTTTCTTTTCTTTTCTTTTTTTTTTTTTTTTTTTTTTGACGAAGACTTGCTGTGTCACCCAGGCTGGAGTGCAGTGGTATGGTCTCACTGCAACCTCTGCCTCCCAGGTTCAAGTGATTCTCTTGCCTCAGCCTCCTGAGTAGCTGGGATTACTGATACCTGCAACCACGCCTGGCTAATTTTTGTATTTTTAGTAGACACACGTTTCACCATGTTTGCCAGACTGGTCTCGAGCTCCTGATCTCAGGTGATCCGCCCGCCTTGGCCTCCCAAAGTTCTGGGATTATAGGTATAAGCCACTGTGCCCGGTCATAAAGACAGATCTTAAAGTTAAGTATTAGAGGTATGTAAGGCATCAAAATGTGTTTGGTATTAGTACCTACATTATATTTCTAGTAAGCACATAGTTTGTTTTTTAAATTTAGGATTAAATTATCATCTCTGTAACAGAAGGAGTCTAGCATGACTATGCATCCCTGTTCTTGGCCATTTTGGGTTCTCATAATGCTGCTTTGACCTAAGAACCAGGACTGTCTCCTGGTTATGAATACTGAGTAACTAAATCAGCAAAGAGAACTTGCAATCTTAAACACTTATAATGATAGATACCAAGTTCTTATTCATATATTTATACATGTGGAGTAAGCCCTTTATACAGGCCTTGTAGACTATAGCAAAGGATCTTTGCTTTCTCTTAACTTCAGGTAAATTTACTATAATCGGGCCATATGCTTTAGTGCTTTGATTATACATTTTCCAAAGCTGAATAACATATATTGAAAATGGGGTAAGGTAGAGCACATAGATCGCTTTGCTAGTAAACATTTGGGTGCTAATTATGGTCCAGATTCTGTTCTAAGCACTTTAGATGTATTATCTCATTAATTTTTCATTCGATTTTACTGTTTACCTATAATTATCTCTCAGTTTTAGAGAAGGGAAATGAAATCTAGAGAGTTAGTTAACATGTTGAAAGCCATGCAGTGTGGATGCTAGTATTTCTGCTCCTGTATATTTGGTTCCAAATCTCATATTATTAACACTATGCTGCTTTTAACCACTCTGCTTAATAAAGTCTTGCCAACTGTTGATGTATTACTTGGAAATCTTCTTACCTTTTCTCATATCCTGTAGAAGTTTCAAAACTACATTTTCAGATTATCTTAAAATTAAAAATACATAAGCTTATCGGGTCACCTTATGCGATAATCTTTCAGGCATGTTGTATGGTTAAGATACTTACTTTGAATACTCAACATTTTCCACAAAATTCCATTTTATTTGAACATTTTCTGTAAGCAGTATATGTTGGGGGTAAAGATATTAATTTATAGGGTATATGCTGGCAATTTGAACTCTAGAGATGACTCTGAAAATAGTAAATATTTAAATAGGGATCATGAACCAAAAGAATAACTCTTTTGGTCTTAATGTTTGATGTAGTTTATTTGAATATAAGCGTGAAATCAATATATTGAAATTATTTGTTATTGATCTGTAACACAAGTTTTAATCATACTAGAAGACCAGTTTATAAAGGGAATTGGCTAAACTAATAAGAGACTATAGCACTGTCCCACATTCATTGCTCAATTTAAACACAGAACAAAGAAATTCTGCCACATAATATGCTTTATTGAATTCTATATAGTAGTAATTATCCACTATATCACTATAATACTAGATGACTGAAAATGTTAGTTTGCAAAAGCATTAAGATACAACCTCTTTAAATATCACTATGATGTATTTTTATATAAAATATTTTGATATTTTAATAATTGATACTTAAAGAGGTACAATTTAGTTATATAAACATTTTGTAGCATAAAATAACTTCTTACCAAGGAAATGACTGCATAAATGAACAATATCTATTGTTTATTTTTCTCTATAACACAATATGAGTTAAGGGTTGTTCTGTTTTTATTTTGGTGCTGCTCTTTTTTTATAAAAAATAATTTCACTGACTTTTTTAGTATTGACAAAGATTTTAAAATGTGAGATTTACCTGAAGCCAAAAGTTGCAAGCAGAAATAAATCCTACAAACTTAAACTTAAATGTAACATTTTATCCTACATTTCTAATAAAAATTTAAAAAATAAAATTAAGAAATGATCTGAAGTACTTTTACAGCAAGAGCAGAATTATTTCTCCGCTTTTATCAATATGTTGATGGGCGCTCATGAATACTACCAGAAAATCGTGTCCAGATGACCTATGGTTAAATGTAAAACTTCCCTTGACAGTAATGACTCTAGGAAGCAAATGATGCGAATTGCCAAATTTAGAAAGCCATGATCACTGCTCATATCAGGTTCTATCACCTCCCAAACGTGAGAGAAAATCTTACTTTAAGAAGATTAGTTTTGCTCTGTTCAGACTAAGCATACTGGAATATTATTCTCCCAGCTGGATGGTTCTGTTTTGAAATGTAGTTCAGGAAGGAACCCTGTCCCCTTCCCCTACTGCCTCAACCAACACAGCTTTGTTCCCCCTCTGAACCATAGCACTGATCTCCATCATACTGTGTATCCTTTGTGTATCTCTTCAGCTGTTTGTTTTGAACAAATTTGAGTTCTAATTTGCTAAGTAAGCTAAATAACATTGTGTGTGTGTGTATGTGTGTGTGTGTGTGTGTGTGCACGTGTTTGTGTGTGTGTATGTCTTGTTTCTTTTTAAATGAACTGCATATTGGCTTATCAGATCTAAGTATAGTGGGGATTTGAAGAGTTCAGAGACACTCTCTTGTGACTTGAGGTCTTGAAGGCGGTGTGTTATACAGTGAGATGAGCCTGTAATAAGGAGTTAGAAACCTGAATTATAGGCTTGAGGTTGATTGTCCAGCACACTGGCTTTGGCAATGAACCCCTCCATCATTCTTCTGTACCCTACCACCATCACAAAAAGCCATGTTTTATTACTCATAAAATGAGTGTTGAACAAAATGCATCAAGGGACTATACTACTTTGAACAAAAGATGAGTTACTCAAATAAAATTGTCCTCGAAAATTGAGGACAAGGACAAAATTGTATATTTAATTTATATTTCCTTCCTCAGTGAATGTTGTGTTAAGCTCCTGCCTAAGACATGGGAGCCTAATACATACTTCCAACCTAATGCACTGCTAGAGACACTGAGGATAGATAGATACAGACTCAAAGTCCACTACGTCATTCTCTCTGCTTCTTTCTCTTTTCCTTTCTTTTCTCCTGCCCCTTTCTTTTGAATTCTATCTACTTAAAGCTGGAGTAAACTCTTTCAATTTTTCAGGCTCTAACCAGAAACAAGAGTGAATAAATGCACAAGGGTCTACCACAGAGATATATATTTGTTTATCCTGATCTCAGAGCAAGACTACGGATATTCATTTGAAAAGAATTCCTTTGAAAAGAATTCATTTGAAAAGAACTCCTACAAAACAAAGCTCTCTTTTTGACATCTCTGAAATCTTGCTCCATCTCCTTTGCCCAGTATAGCTCATTGTATGTAAAAGCTACTCAGCAGTTTTGTTCACTTGATTCTTTTTTTATTTGATTGGTTGGTGATTGCAATCATGTCAATAAAGCAAGAAAAGAGAAGGATGCTTAAGCCAAGGAGTGCAATGCCTCCCAGCATATAAATATTTTAAAATATTGAATACAGATTTCATCGACATGCATATTTGAGTCAAATTTGACTGTTGGTGTGCCCTAGTCTAGTATCATGTGGTGTACAATTCAGCCAATCAGGCAAGAGGTTTAAAAACACAATAAACGCTAAGTTAACTGTAAAGCAAAACTACCAAATTTTCTTGCATAGTTTTAAAGCAACAACTTTTCATCTTTATAACCAGCTAACAGTTAGCATTCACAATTACACTTATGTGGAATAAACACAATGATTGCCTACAAGGATATCATAATGTTAGGATATAGCAACTATTTTCCTAACAAAATAAAAACGACTAAATTTAACAATGCAATGGTTTAATATTATCATAATGAAGCAAATTTCTTTTCTTTTCTTTTTTTTTTTTTGAGATGGAGTCTTGCTCTGTCGCCCGGGCTGGAGTGCAGTGGCCGGATCTCAGCTCACTGCAAGCTCCGCCTCCCGGGTTTACGCCATTCTCCTGCCTCAGCCTCCGGAGTAGCTGGGACTACAGGCGCCCGCCACCTCGCCCGGCTAGTTTTTTGTATTTTTTTTAGTAGAGACGGGGTTTCACAGTGTTAGCCAGGATGGTCTCGATCTCCTGACCTCGTGATCCGCCCGTCTCGGCCTCCCAAAGTGCTGGGATTACAGGCTTGAGCCACGGCGCCCGGCGAAGCAAATTTCTTAAATTACTTGAATGTCACTTATTCAGAATGCAAGACAAAAATACATTTTATACAAGCATTATTTTTATATATACTGGCATTGAGTATTGTTCTTTGTTTACCTATAAGTGTGAACTTTTTTTTTTTTTTTTGAGACAGTGTTGCTCCGTCGCCCAGGCTGGAGTGCAGTGGCTGGATCTCGGCTCACTGCAAGCTCCACCTCCTGGGTTCACGCCATTCCGCCATTCTGCTGCCCCAGCCTCCCGAGTAGCTGGGACTACGGGTGCCCACCACCACGCCCGGCTAAGGTTTTGCATTTTTAGTAGAGACGGGGTTTCACCGTGTTAGCCAGGATGGTCTCGATCTCTTGACCTCGTGATCAGCCCACCTCGGCCTCCCAAAGGGCTGTGATTACAAGCGTGAGCCACTGCGCCCGGCCGAAAAATTTTAAGGTACTTTGAGGAGTTTATAAATAAGAAAAAAAGTCTGTGAAATATATTTAGTTTCATTTCCGAGTTAAGTGCATTTATTTAATGTCAACACTATGGTGAGTAGTAACTTTATAATTGTGTTTAATCTGGAAACATTATTGATTACTTTCTCTGCACAAGGCAGAAGTTTTGGAGCCACAAAATTAAACCAGATAAGTTCATCTTTCAAGTTGCCAATATTATATTAGAGGGGACAAATGAAAATACAATCTTTCATATATATATGCCTTATCAATCATTAAAAATAGCCTTGTCTATTTTAGAACAAAAAGCAAACCATTTAAAAAGTTGAATATTGATAATTTTTTTTTTCTGATAATGAAAGAGAACTTTAAATGGTTTTCTTTTTTTTTTTTTTTTTTTTTTGAGACGGAGTCTTGCTCTGTCGCCCAGGCTGGAGTTCAGTGGCCGGATCTCAGCTCACTGCAAGCTCCGCCCCCCGGGTTTACGCCATTCTCCTGCCTCAGCCTCCCAAGTAGCTGGGACTACAGGCGCCCGCCACCTCGCCCGGCTATTTTTTTTGTATTTTTTAGTAGAGACGGGAGTTTCACCGTATTAGCCAGGATGGTCTCGATCTCCTGACCTCGTGATCCGCCCGTCTGGCCTCCCAAAGTGCTGGGATTACAGGCTTGAGCCACCGCGCCCGGCCTTAAATGGTTTTCTTAAAGCAAATCACTCATTTATCAAAGCAATCAAAATTTTAAATGGCTCCAAATTTTAAGTGGCTCACAATTTCATTCAGAACTAATGACAGACTTTACTAAAGCCATTTTATACCATGATCAAAAGCTATTTATTTTCCACTGTTATCTTCTGGGACTTCCCTACATATACCCCAGAAACATTAGAAATTCAGTCTTGGCCGGGTGCCGTGGCTCACGCCTGTAATCCCAGCACTTTGGGAGGCCGAGGCAGGCGGATCACGAGGTCAGGAGATCGAGACCATCCTGGCTAACACTGTGAAACCCCGTCTCTACTAAAAATGCAAAAAATTAGCCGGGCATTGTGGTGGGCGCCTGTAGAACCAGCTACACCGGAGGCAGGATGGCGTGAACCCGGGAGGCGGAGTTTGCAGTGAGCGGAGATCGCGCCACTGCACTCCAGCCTGGGAGACAGAGCAAGTCTCCGTTTCAAAAAAAAAAAAAAAATCAGTGTCTGTTCTCTGCAGGCACAGTATGCTCTGCTACTTTGTATCTTCTTCTTCCAATAACTGAGGTGTTCATAACCACTAACCACTCACAAAAATCCAGTCATTTTTTCAAGAGTATAGCAATGAAGTGTTTTATGATCTTACAGTTTCTTTCTCAAAATCCTCATAATGTTTTTCTTAAAGTCTCTCCCAGGGCACTTATTTTGTAAAGTTAAAGCATTTTGTACTGTGTTTTTTGTTTGTGTTTCCATAGCTATCTTAGTGGGTGTGAAGTCACATTTCAATGTGATTCTGATTTGAATTTTTCTTATGACTATAAATAGGAGGGGATTCCCCTCTTTTTATTTTTGAAGCCTCACGCTTCTGGCTAAAATTCTAGGTGTGACATTTCAAGTCTGACCAAGGGCAATTAAAAGGTATGGTGTGCAGCGAATGCATCGCAGTCTATGAAGGGAGTTACGGGCCAGGATTCAGGCCCCTCTTCCCAAGCATACTATCCTACATACCTGCTTTCTTAGCCTGGGAACTTTCATCTGGAGGTGTGTTTATCCAGGGCTTTCAGCAGATGCCTTCCTAAGGTGCCTCTGTCAAGATTTCCTTATGGGGAGACAGAAAGGACATTGAAGACACTTTTCTTCACCCCACTCTGACTAAAGTACTCAGAACTTTTTAACTCTTAGCTTTTAACCTTCACCTTCCTCCACCATGCTCATCAACTTGGTCACTGTCGTCCATAAAAACCTTGTTCTGGAGTTCCTTTGCTGTGAGACAACCCCACATCTGCGCTGATCTACTCAATCTTCTACTGACACACTGTTCCATGAGGAAAATGGAACATTGAGGAGAATCACAGTTTTCTCTGGTTTAGCCTTTTGCTTATACTACTGCAGTACGTGATTAAAAGCTTAATTGCTCCTTTCATTTTGTCTTGTTGTCTTGGTTACTCTGATACCTGATAACACAAGATTCTCCAGTTCAGCTGAGCTTTGATGAAACTTTTTACCTTTCTTGAGTTTTCAAATACTTGCAAGTGACCACCTTGTGTCGAACACTTTACTTGGTATTTCGTGGCAGTAAGGAACTAAGAATTTAGTATCAGAAACACTCAAATAAATCAATGTTTGCAGGTTAGTAGAATAAGAGCTACAACTGAAAGTACAAAGGAGTAATGAGCAGAATTAAATAAGTCAAACCATAATCAAATACATTATCCTGGCCAATGAAGTTGGGATGTGAAGAATGAATAAGCCTTAAGAGGATGCTAGGAAAAGTGAATTCCAGGCATAAGAAACACTGTAAGCAAAGGCACAGAGTCATAAAACAGCATCATGACAAAAACATAAAGCAATTAGTTGTAATAGAGTGAAGGATGTGTTTTTAGGGTGTTCTAAATGAGGCTAAAAAGCATGGCAAAGGAAGCACAGCAATGCCCCTTTGCAGTAAATAAAAATTTATGAAAATACTTTAATTATTTTTATATATTTTTTGAGATGAAGTTCACATAACATAAAATTCACCATTATAATCATTTTAAAAAGTACAATTTAGTGGTGGTAAGTGTATTGACAATGTTTTACAGTCATCAATACTACCTCATCGCAGAATATTTCCATCACTCCAAAGAGAAAACTCACACCTTCAAATTGTCCTTTTCCATGTCTCCTGGAAACCATTAATCTACTTTCTATATCTATGGATTTGTCTATTGTGGACATTTAACAAATTGAATTATACAATATGTGGTCTTTTGTGACTGGCTTATTTCATTTGATATGATGTTTTCAAGGTTCATTCATATTGTAATGCATCCACATTTCATTCCTCTTAAAGCACTGAATTATATTCCATTGTACAGAAATAACACATTTTATCTATTCATTGGTAGATTTGGTTGGATTCTTTGGCTATTGTGAATCAGACTACTCTGAACTTTTGTTTACAAATTTTATGTGAACATATGTTTTGAATTTTCTTGAGAGTAAAAGTGCTGTATCATATGGTAACTATATGGTTAACTTTTGATGGAACTGCCAACATGTTTCAAAAGCAGCTACACCATTTTACATTCCCACCAAAAATGAATGAGGGTTCCAATTTCCCTACATCTTCACTGACTTGTTACTTTTCTTCTGTTTTATAATTACAGCCATCCTAGTGTGTGTGAAGTGATATCACACTGTGGTTTTGATTTGCATTTCCCTAATGACTAATGAGATTGAACATCTTTTCACATGCTTATTGACTTTTCTTCTTTGTAGAAATGTCTACTACAATACTTTGTCTATTTTGTCATTGGATTATCTTTTTATTGTTGAATTGTAAAAGTTCTTTATGTATTTGTTTGTTTGTTTTTTTTTTTTTTTGAGATGGAGTCTCGCTCTGCCACCCGGGCTAGAGTGCAGTGGCCCGGTCTCAGCTCACTGCAAGCTCCGCCTCCTGGGTTTGCGCCATTCTCCTGCCTCAGCCTCCTGAGTAGCTGGGACTACAGGCGCCCACCACGTCGCCCGGCTAGTTTTTTTGTATTTTTTAGTAGAGACGCGGTTTCACCGTGTTAGCCAGGATGGTCTCGATCTCCTGACCTCGTGATCTGCCCGTCTCGGCCTCCCAAAGTGCTGGGATTACAGGCTTGAGCCACCGCTCCCGGCCTCTTTATGTATTTTTGATAGTAGGAACTTACCAAATACATGATTTGAAAATATTTTCTCCCATCTTATGGACTGCCTTTTCACTCTCTTGATAGTATCCTTTGATATGCACAAGTTATTCGTGTGATGAATCCAATTTATCTTTTTTCTTTTGCTGCTTGTATCATTGACAGCTAAGAAACTGTCCTGTAATCTAAATATATGAAAATTTATGTCTATACTTCTATGATTTTTATAGTTTCAATTCTTTAGTTTATTTTTATCCATTTTGAGTTAATTTTGTATATGGTGTTAGGTAGGGGTACAGAATCATTTTCCTGTATGCTTGTAGACATCCATTTACACAGCATCATTTGTTGAAAAAATTATTATTTTCCTCTTTGAATAGTTTTAAGACCCTTCTCAAAGTCAACTGACTACAGAAATGTTTATTTCTGGACTCTCAGTCCTTTTCCATTGATAGTGTTTATCTGTTTTTCTGCCAGTATCACATTGTTTGGATTATGAGAGTTTTGTAGTAGGTTTGATATTGGGAAATGTGAGTCTTCCAGCTGTTTCCCCTCCCCGCCCCAAGATTTATTTGGTTATTCACGATCCCTTGCATTTCTATACAAAAATTAGGTGAGCCTGCCCATTTTTACAAAATAGACAATTGGAATTTTGATAAAGATCATCTCGATTCTGTAGATTAAGTCTCCTTCCATTTCTTTCTCATAATTTTTAGTTAATCAGATATGTTACTATTGGTTTGTTCTTCTATTAATTTGACTCCTAAAATTGCGATTATTGGAAGTAAAAATACATGGTCAGAATTGTCAAAATATCATACTTAACTTAGATTTTGATACATATTAGACATTTAGTAATTTTTTACGCAGAGACTTATTACATAAATAAATAAGCTGTTATCATAATATTAACTAAGTTTTATTAATATTTGCCATGGATTCAGACTCAGACAGAACATATAATGCCCTTAAACAGAAGACATTAAAATGGGATTTATAAGTTTGAAGGAATACTTACCTACCTATGACCTAAGATCTTGCTAATCCCTATGCGTATTGTAGGTTGACAAAAGTAATTTTTGATCTGTTACTGACAATAAAACTTTCAATATTCTTTAAAAATATTGGTATCATCTATAGCCCACTTGATTTAATTTTTCTTTAGCCTACTTGATTCTTGAAAATGAGATATACACGTATATGAATGTGTGTGTGTATATATATGCGCTAGTATATATATATACACACACACACACGACAATTTCCTAGATTTAAAACATCTGTATATGGAGATTATGTATTTATGTATACAAAATGGGGTGTCTAGTTTTTCTACCAGCAGGGAATCTGGAATTCATGACATCAATTAATGTTGTACATATAATACATTTGTACCTAAAAGTACTCTGCTAGCTTGATATCAGCCTTGACAAAAACAATTACTCAAAACAAGAATTGATTATTACAAAATCAGACCTCTTTACATGAGAATTACTTATTACAAAATTACCGTTCATACATACATTTTTGGTTCTCTAGAATATTTTATTTTTAATAGCAGTCTACACACACACACACACACTCTTAAGCTAGTTATGTAGTTATAGTCCTTAGGTCAATCCATTTCTAGTTTGATTGTGTTTTCTCCCCAGGACTATAATTAAAGATCATTTAAAGCTGTGCAGATTGCCAGATGATTTAGTCAATATGTTTAGGTAGTTACATCCATGATATTTTAATTGGCATTTTATTAGAGGATTTTTGGATAAAACTCCACAAAATCAAATGAATTGTTAGCCTATCCCCCAAACTCTGTGAAGTTTGGAATTGAATATGGCACATAGCAAGCTCAAATGCTCAGACTAAGCCTGTTAATCTTATACAAAGGGCCAACTAATTCTGTTTACTCACTGTAATCAATGACACTGAAGATTGATATGGTGGCGCAAACTAGGATCGGTTCTTTATTTTTACTCAGGACCGGTTTGGGTCTAATTACAATTTCTAAATAATTAATCTGATTTCCTTTTACTTTCTATACAAATTTATATATTTATAAAACCATCAAAAATGTTAACTGACAATAAGATTATCCTTGTTTTATTTTGACAAATCACAACACTGATAGAGCATTTGCTTTGAATATGAAAAGCTTCTTTGTTTTAACTTGAAGAAATGTTACTAGACAAGTTCCAGATGCCATTGAAGGCAATTAGAAGCAGTCCCTCAGATTAGGTTGCCAGGCCCTGAATTGAATTGAGCAAAATATGAGCTCAAGCTATTGTAAGATAAAAAAGAATGTGAAAAGGAAAAGTATTATATTGGTAAGCTGTCTATTTAAAGAAGGAACCTATTAGAAGCTAACATAATTCATTATATGCAGCAGATTGTACTGAATAATTATTCTCCTGACTAAAGCTCTTTGTAAAATTATTATATAATCTTAAGTGAAAGAGATATGCTGTTTACCCTGGAAGTAAACAGTTATTTCAAACAATTTCTTGATTCTTTACCAAATATGTAATCTTTATATATAATGGAGATTTTCACAAAAGATCATTCCTCTTCCCAAATGTTAGGTATCATTATCAAAATATGTACCCTTTGGAGACAATGAAAACAATTAAGTAGATTAAGGATTATATTATCCATTGAATCAATCCAAATGACTTTGGATATATTCTATAAATGTCAGAGAAATTAACAACAGCATTAGCTGATTGATATTCCACAGAATAGAAAGCATTCCACCTGGAAGTAGCAGGGTACAGTGAAATAAATCACAGACTTTAATATCAGACTGACATATTTGTATCCCAGCTTCAATAATCACTTGTGTTAACTTGGACCTGTAAACTACTTTTTGAGTTACCACTTTTTCACTTAGCAAGGACATACAATAATAGGTACTACAAGGAGAAGTAGTTGAAACAATACAGGAAAGTGTACCTAGCAAAGTGTTTAAATAAATAAATAAAATAAATATAAATATAATAAATAAAAATATTTATTTTATTTAAAATAAAATATTTAAAATATTTAAAATAAAAATATTTATTTTATTTAAATAAATAAATAAAAATAAACCTAGCATCAGAGTTCTTCTTATTTGGGGTCAAAATGATTTCCCTATAACTCTGTCTCATTAGCCTATTTCTGTCCCTGAAGCATCCAGAAGCATTAAGTATCTGAAGACAGTCATGAACTCCAAGCTCTCTGTCAAGCCTTCTCTTTCTTCAGTTAATCATTTCTCAAAGGAGGATAAAACAACTTGGCGGTACAGTATTTCCCAGAGTAGGAAGCAGTCCCTTGGGAAGTACAATGAGTACAGTGAAAGCAAAACAAAAGACAACAAAATAAAAACTGGGGAGCCTAGGAAGTCCAGTGGTGGTCTCTACGTTACTGGTGATATCATGAAGGAAACTGGTATTTGGAAGGGCTAATCTAGGTCACACTTAATATGATATCAGGTTCAAGACAAACTTTGTAACTTCACATTTTCTGCAATGCTTAGTTTTTAGATTTTTTCATAGAATCTTTTGAAGCCTTTCATTCTATTGAAATAGTTTTGTATGCTTTGCTGCTATGATGAGTCAACAGCTCATATATTCAATCTTCTGTTACCTTGATACTGCCTGTAATAAATGAGTTTTTCCTTTTCTTTAGAGTGAACACAAGGGAGGAAATATTTCCTTATGTGGCTGACAGAAAAATAGATTTAACATGGGCCTTTGTCCATGAAACTTAGTGAAAGAGTAAAGGGAAATGAAATGCGCATGTGTAATCACTACCCAATTATTCTATACTTAGTCCGGAGGTGATGGTGGGGAGGAGGGGGAAGTGTGACTTGGACGATCTACAGCAACTGGCTTCTTTTCCTAACAAAATATGTTTTTGGAAAAAAAATTATTTACTATTAGAGTCATCCTTTTGAACATTCTGAAATTTTAGACGATCATCTTGGAAAATATATATATATTTTTTATCTTGAACCGCTGCCCCAAAAGTTATAGCACAAAACTGATGCTAGCTATCTTTAACCTAAATTAGCCCCTTCTGTACTATGAACACTAGTCAGATAATGCTATTTCTTTGTGAGTTTAATAAATACTACAGCAGCAAAAACATGAGAGTAGATAAAATTTGAAGAAAGAGTACTACAATCAGTAAGTTTGGATACGCTTTAAATGGAAAGGAAAGGAGGGGGAAATCGATATTTTGGAGTTTTATAGACTAAGGTGTATTGTAAATTCTTCGGGGGTGATGTATTTAGCACATTCCTTACTTTTTAGGTGAGAAACTTATTTTTCCCTTTCTGGAGAGATATTTGTTCAACGAATTCATGGAACGAAGTTTGGGGTTTCTTTTATGGAAAGGTGACATGGCGAAGTGAGGAGATCATAAGCTTGATGCTAGAAAGGAAAATTTTGAGCTCTTACTTCAACCCCTTACAAGGTAGATGATGGAGGCATATTCTTGATATAAGTCTGTGTGTTCTTCTGTAATAGGTCTGATTGTAAAGATTATTTGAGGTGGGTATATAAAGCTTCTCATCTACAACAGACACCCAGAAAATGGCAGCAGATTTAATAAAGATAATAGAAGAAATATATCTGGGGAAATACACAAATATTTAGGTACGTATTTCACTTCAGATGATATATATATACACACAAATATCAGAGGGAATAAATATTAAACTATTATTAGGAAAAACTTAATAGATTTATGTATAAATGCAAACTCTGATTTGGGTAGAAATTTAGTGATTGGAAACTTGAAATAAATAACATTGAAATGTATTATTGCTGCAACTTAAAGATTATCTTCCTTCCAAATAATCTTCTGAAACAATAGATGTTTTTAGGTCATTAAAGTACAAATAATATTATATAAACGTGTTCTATAAGTGAGAAGGCAACAGATATTCAAAAATATGACTAAAAGTCTGAACTCAAAATAAAACTAGTCTGATAACATGTTTATGAAATGTTTATTTGTTTAATTGTCTGTTTTTAAAGCTATTAGCCCTCTAGCTAATAAAGGCTAGTGTTGTTTTTATAATTCCTAATGAACAAAAGAGTTTTAAATTTCACAAGGGCTTCAATTTCAAGTCCTGTATTTTCCAGTCAGAGGCAAATACTTTCCCAGGTTACTAACTCGAATCAATACTGTAATACTTTCCTAAGTAATTTAGGTAGGGGAATAGGAATCTTTTCTGAAATGTAAGGAGCTTATTGTTCTTAAATCATCCCTAGTATCAGACTGCATGGACATTAGTTTAAGTACTGTCTTCTACCTCCAATAAGGTTCAATGATATTTTAAGTGTTTTTTTTTTAGCTACTAGGGATGGCAGAGTGGCACAGTCCTCTTTCTTATAAAGGAAGAATGGGAAGCCTAAACCTTCAGGAGAATCTAATCTTTCTTCCTAAAGCAGACAGAATTTGCATTTTGTTTTCTTTTAGTATAGTTGGATATTTATTTGACTAGATCATCTAGCAGTTAATGTAGATAAAGAAAAAAACACCATTCTTTTAATAATGAAGACAACTAAATAAATAATTTCATTATTCTTTTGGTTTGTGTTTTATGTTAACAAAATTGCATTATCATTCTAAAATACAGGGTTCATTATGTCTAGTAAACTGAAACAGTGAAATCATTCAAATGGTATGAACTTAAAAATAATTCATTGTTATTATATGTTTGTGAGAATTATAATACTTCAGAAAAATAATAGGATTTTTGGCTAATAGTATTAATGTCTAAAATAAATCATTTCTTATATCAAAAAAATTGCACACATTCAATTTCTAACCACTGTTCTAGAAATAATATGTATAAATAAAAAGTTAATAAGAAATTAATATATACATTGAGCTTCTGTTTTTGAATTTGCATGCAACTATCTTATCATTTTGTTATAAATATTTACAAGTTGTATATAAGCAGAGTTTTATATTCAGGTAGAATAGACGAACCATATATATATATATATATACACACACACACACACACACCCCATATATATTTGAATTAAACAACTTTTGTCTCATTAACTATGCATTTTCATGTCTTAATAGCAATGTAATGTCCTAGAATATTGTATAACTTAATGAGGCAACTGGACAGTCAATAATTTTAAAAATATTATTGCAAGATTGATTTGAGAGTTAAGAGAGAGTTATAGAACTACAATGCCAATTATTTCAGATCCCACCTGGATTAGCTGTCTCTCTTATAGTCTGAGATTTTCCCTCAGGATATATCATGGAGTCTGAAAGGTTGTGATTCAGAATATACATAATATTAGATTTGAGTAAAGCTTTCACTCTTTATAAAGGTGATTATTCTTTAATGCTGCAATTATGATGGAGAATAATATCCTCTTGAATGAGGTGAGAACAACTTTGTATCTAATAACAGTAGTGTGGCAGCTCTGTCTTAGCTCAGGAAACCCAGTAAAAGTAATTATTTAAGGTAACATCATATATAACATTTTTGATCCTTTTGATTTCTTTTCAAAGGAACGATTTATGACAATACTTTGAAAAATAAAAATTCATCTGCATTTAGGAAGTAAGCTTTGACATATCAGTGGCAGAAAAATTCAATTTTGACCCACTGAAAAAATTTTCAAAAACAATGTCCTATTTCTGGCTTCTCGTATCAAAATCTCTTTAATATTATCAACAGTTGTGTGCTACCCATTCTAGTAAGTATGTGGTAGTGTCTTATCATGGTTTTAATTTTCTTTTCTCCAATAAGTAATGAAATTGAGCATCTTCTCATATACTTACTTGTCTTTCATGTTTCTTCTTTGTTGAAGTGTTTGTTTAAATATATTACCCATCTTTTAGTTTTTTTCTTATACTATTGAGTTTTGAGAGTTTTAAAAATATATTTCTGGTACAGTTCCTTTATTAAATATGTTACTTCCAGATAGTTTCTCCCAGTTTATGGTTTGACTTTCCAGTTACTTAGCAATGTTTTAATTTTGATGAATTTTAACTTGTCAAAGTTTGGTTTTATAGATTGTGCTTTTGTTGTTGTCCTTAAAAAAAACTGCCTAATCTAATGTTAGATTTTTCCCCAAATTTTCTTCCAGAAGTTTATTTTTGAATATTTGCGTATGATGCAACATATAGATTATATTTTATTTAATGCAAGCCGTAAAGAGCTTACCTTGTCTTGTTCCTGTTCTTAGGGAGAAAGCATTTCATTAAGTATGTTAGACATAAGTTGTTTTGTTTTGTTTTGTTTTGAGACGGAGTCTCGCTCTGCCACCCAGCCTGCAGTGGCGCGATCTCGGCTCACTGAAAGCTCCGCCTCCTGGGTTCACGCCATTCTCCTGCCTCAGCCTCTGGAGCAGCTGGGACTACAGGCACCCGCCACCACGCCAGCTAATTTTTTGCATTTTTAGTAGAGACAGGGTTTCACTGTGCTAGCCAGGATGGTCTGGATCTCCTGGCCTCGTGATCCACCCACTTCGGCCTCCCTAAGTGCTGGGATTACAGGCGTGAGCCACCGCGCCCAGCCACCATAAGTTTTTCATAGATGTCCTTTATAGGGCTGAGAAGATTCCCTGCTGTTTCTAGTTTGCTGAGAGTTTTTCTCAGGAATACATGCTGGATTTTGTCAAGTGCTTTTTCTGAGCCCATTGAGATAATAAAATGTTTTCTTTTTTTTAATTTTTAAAAATAGTCATTTGCAAAAAAAATGGCAAATTGCATTGATTGGTTGTCAAAGTAGCCTTATATTCCTGGGATAAACTCAACTTGTTAATTATATATTATTCTCTTAATATATTGTTGATCTCTATTTGCCTAATATTTATTTAGAGTTTTTTTCACCTATGGTTTTAAGACACTCAAAATCATTTTTCCAATATCTTATTATGAAAAATTTCAAATGAACAGAAAAGTTGGGCAAATTATACATTGAACACTCATATACCCACCATTTAGTTTCAGCAATTCAAACTAAGTTTCAGACACTTGACTAGTAAATGCTTCACTTACATATTATAAACTGGAATTCGATTTTTATGGTTCTCATTTTTAGGTAAATGTATATATAGCAAAATATACACATTTAAATGTGTATTAGTTTCCCAGGGCTGTCATAACTAATTACTACAGACTGAGTGGCTTAAAACATCAGAAATTTATTCTTTCCCTGTTACGGAGGCCAGAAGTCTGAAATCAAGCTGTTGGCAAGGCTGGTTTCTCCTAAAGGCTCTGAGGGAGAATCTGTTCCATGCCTCTCTCCTGGCTTCTGGTGGTTGCCAATAATTCTTAGCATTCCTTGGCTTGCAACTGGATTGCTCCAGTCTCTGCCTCTGTCATTACATGGTGTTCTCCTTATGTGTCTGTGTCCCTGGATCTTTACATGGCCTTTTTATAATGTCAGCAGTCATTGGATTTAGGGCCCATCCTAGTCCAGTATGACATCATCTCAATTTGATTACATCCACAAATACTGCATTTCCAAATAAGATTATACTTACAGGTACTAGGGGTTAGAACTTGAAATAACTTTCGGGGAAACAAAATTCAGCCCACTACAAAGTACATAACTCATACTATGAGACTTCACGAATACATACCCCTGTGTACCTGACATTTCTATTAAGATAAAGAACATTATTGTCATCCCAGAAAGTTCCCTAGGTTACTTTCCAGTCAATTTCCTCATTCACCTACTGCCAGAGAAAACCAATGTCTTCATTTTTTTTCACTGGAGAATAGCTTTGTCTCCTCTAGAATGTCTTATGAAAGGAATCATACAGTATGTGCTAAACTTTTTCACTCAGCATGTATTTGAGATTCATCCATCTTGTTGGATGTGTCAGTAGTTTATTACTTCCTACTGGTGAATGAAATTTCATTATATGAACATACCATAGTTTGTTTACCTATCATTCTATTAATTGAGATCCAGACTATTTCCAGGTTTGGGCTTTTATGAATAAGAATGCTAAGAACACTTTTGAAAAAGTTTGTTTTGCGAACCTATGCTTTTATTTCTCTTTCTTACTATATTAGTTTTCCATTGGTACTGCAATAAATTACCACACACTTCGCAGTTTAAAGCATACAAATGTATCACCTTAGAGTTCCATAGGTCAGAAATTCACAAAGTATCTCACTGGGCTAAGAACAAGATGCTGGAAGAGTTGTGTTGCTTTCTGGGGGCCCAGAGAGAAAATCAATTCTCTTGTCTTTCCCAGCTTCTGGAGGCTGCCCACATACTTGGCTACACCCCTTTTCTCCACCTTCAAAGTCAGCAACATTGCATCTCTCTGACCTTTCTTCTGTAATTACATTTCCCTCAGATTCTCTACTTTTGCCCCTTTTCTCCACTTTTACGGACCCTTTAATTACAGTGGGCCCACCTAGATAATCCAGGATAAGCTCTTTATTTAATTTTTTTCAACTTTTATTTTAGATTCAGGGGGTACATGTGCACATTCTTTTACCTTGGTATATTGTATGATGCTGTGGTTTGAAGCACAAATGATCCCATCACCTGGGTACTGAGCATAGTACCCAATATAGTTTTTCAACCCTTGCTGCCCTTCCAGCAACCCCCCTCTAGTAGTCCCTGTTTTATCTTCTTATATCTTTATGTCCATGAGTACCAGAGGTTTAGCTCCCACTTAAAAGTGAGAACATGCAACATTTGGTTTTTTGTTCTTGATTTAATTTACCTAAGATAATGGTCTCCAGCTGCATCCATGTTGCTGCAAAGACACTATTCATTATTTTCTATGAATATGTAGTATTTCATGGGGTATATGTACATTCTCTTTATCCAGTCCACGAGTGATAGGTACCTATGTTGATCCCATATCTTTGCTATTGTGAATAGTGCTGCAATGAGCATATGAGTGCATGTGTCTTTTTGGTAGAACAATTTGTGTTCTTTTGGATACGTAGCCAGTAATGGGATTCCTGGGTTTAATGGTAGTTCTATTTTAAGTTCTTTGAGAAATCTCCAAACTGCTTTCCAGAGTGGCTAAACTAATTTACATTCTCATCAACAGTGCATAAGCATTCTCTTTTCTTCACTGCTTCACCAGCATCTGTTGTTATTTGGCTTTTTAACCATAGCCATTCTGCCTGGTGTGAGGTGGTATCTCATTGTGATTTTTATTTGCATTTTTTTTCTGATAAGTGATGTGGAGCATTTTTTCCTATGATTGTGTTAGCCACTTTTATATCTTCTTTTGGGAAGTGTCTGTTCATGTCATCTGCACACTTTTTAATGGAGTTATTTGCTTTTTGCTCATTCAATTAAGTTCCTTATATATTCTGGATATTAGACTTTTGTCAAATATGTAGTTTGTGAATATTTTCTCCTATTCTGTAGGCTGATTATTTTCTCTGGTGATAGCTTCTTTGGCTGTGCAGAAGATCTTTAGTTTATTTCTCACTTGTCAATTTTTTGTTGTTGTTGTTGCAATTACTTTTGAGGACTTAGTCATAAATTCTTTCTCAAGACTCATTTCCAGAATTGTGTTTCCAAGGTTTTCTTCTAGGATTCATGTAGTTTGAGATCTTATATTTAAATCTTTAATTCATCTTGAGTTTATTTTTGTGTATGACGAAAGGTAAGGGTCCAATTTCATTCTTCTGCATATGGATAGCCAGCTATCACAGCACCATTTGTTGAATAGGGAGTCTTTTCTCCATTGCATGTTTTTATTGACTTGGTCAAAGATAATATGGCTTTAGCCATGCAGCTTTATTTCTGGGAACTCTGTTCTGTTCCATTGATCTGTATGTCTGCTTTTGTACCAGTACCGTACTATTTTGTTTACTCTAGCTTGTAAGTTTCTTTTATTGTAATGCCAGCCTTGGGTTTTGGTATCAAGGTAATGCTGATCTCATTTAATCAGAAGTATTTCCTGTTTTCCACTTTTCTGTAAGAGTGTGTATAGAACTGGTGTTACTTCCTGCTTAAATAAATATAGATCTGTTTAATTGCTCTATTGCTTCCTGGGTTAGCTTCCATGGTTTCTGCCTTTCAAGGAATTTGTCCATTTAATTTAAGCTGTTTAATTTATTGGTAAAATTTTGCATAGTGTTATATTATTATCCTTTGATATATCTATAATCTGTAGTGTTGTCAACCCTCTTGTGCTTGATTTTGATATTATTTCCTGACCAGTGAGGCTGGAAATGTATATCAGTCTTCTCAAAGCACCATTTTTTGATATCCTAAGTTTTCTCTATTTTTTTTTTTTTTTTTTTGTCTTTCTTTTTTTCTTCCACTTGAATCTTGACTACTTAAGGCAGGGTGAGACTCTTTCTTAAGTTGGGAGATGCAATCATTGATCTGGAACTTCTTTTCTAAAGTTGGCATTTAGTACCATAAATGTAACCTCTCACTTAGTGCTGCTTTAGTGGCATCCACAATTTTGTGTGTATTTTCATTGTCATTCAATTCAAAATACTTGCTATTTTCCCTTTTGTGGGGCTTTGTTGACCCATGAGCCCATTTACAGTGTGATGTGTTACTTTGTTCCCAGATATTAGGTTGTTTTTCATAAGTCTTTCTGTTATTGATTTCTAATTTAATTTGGTCATAGAGAATGTACTCAATATGACTTAAAACTTATTAAATGGATGGAGACTTTGTTGTGGCACAAAATTATGTATATCTTGGTGTTTCATATGTAAATAGAAGATGTGAATTGCACATTTGTTGGGTAAAATGTTATTTAAATATCGATTAAGTTAAATCACTTGTCAATGATGTTCACATTACTAATTTTTTGCCTATATTTTCTAAAAAGTATTAATAAAGGGATATTGAAATAATCAAATGTAACTGTCACGTTGTCTTTTTCTTTTTGCGGTTTTATCAGTATTTGCTTTAGAAAAATAAGTATTTAGAGATCTTCTTGATGAATTGGTCTCTTTACCATTATGAAAAGACCTTCTTTAATCCATATAATATTTTGCTCCAAAATATACTTTGGCTGACATTAATATAGCCACCATTTCAGCTTTCTATGGATTAATGATAGCATAAATATCTTTTTTAACCTTTTACTTTAAACTCTGTGTTTATACATTTTGTGTTTTTTTTAAAGCAGCATGTGATTGAAAAAGAAATCTAATCTGATCCTCTTTGCTTCTATTTTTGAGTATTTAGATATTTGCATTTAATGTGTTGTTAATACTGTTAGTTTAAATCCATCATAATTCTGCTATTTGTTT
Organism: Piliocolobus tephrosceles; assembly: GCF_002776525.5. Taxonomy (NCBI): domain Eukaryota; kingdom Metazoa; phylum Chordata; class Mammalia; order Primates; family Cercopithecidae; genus Piliocolobus; species Piliocolobus tephrosceles. The sequence continues at coordinate 53,387,447 of NC_045442.1, read as the reverse complement.
GCTATATGTCCCATCTGTTCTTTGTTCTCTTTCTTCCCTTTTTATGCCTTTTGGGGGTATTGATATAGATTGATTGATTTATCTACTAATTATTGGTCAACTTTCTTTTTCATGCCTGGTAATTTTTTTTTTTTATTACTTGTCAGACCAATAAACAATTTGGAATTCTAATAATTTGGGATGTTGGATATGTTTGCACTTCTGTAAAAGTTCTTAAACTGTCTTTGAGGATCTAGTTGTTACTTGGAAACAGTTTGAATCTTTCAGGTCTTGCTTTTAGGATTTGTTATGCATAGCCACAGTAATGCTCAGTCATGGTTTAGTCAATGAGGCAAGATTCTTCTGTGTATTCTACACAATGTGCTATAAATTACAAGTTTTTCCAGCCTGACTGGACAGAGCTGGTACTATTCCCTACCAAAGGTGAAAGCCATGCACTATTACCTCTATTTTTTGGTAAATTTTTCTCCAGCATTAGGTAAATTTTTCACTTATATGTGCTAACTGATACTTAGCTGAATGCTCAATGGGAGACAGTGTACAGATCTATGAATTTTTCTCTCTGTGCAGCTCTGTTCTCTTTGGTACTCTGTGCTGAAGACTCTAGCCACCTTGGTCTTCCCATATTCCCCACTCTGTTTCTTCAACTCAGAGTGTACTGAGCTCTACTTGGGTTCCTCCTTCTTGTGCTGTTCCCTGAAAATTGTCCTGAGACATTAAGGTGAGGTATTATCTTTTATTTATTGTCTCTTAGGAATTGCAGCCTCTCACTAATATCTAGAGCCTTGCAAAACATTGTTTTGTATTTTTGATCCATGCTTTTGATTTTTCAGAAGAGAGAATAAATTTGGACCTGTTATTCCCCTTGGCTGAAAGTGGAATTTATTCCTTTTGAAGATTAATAAACTGTAATTAAGACATTTAGTAATATGCTTAAATCACTCTGATTATATTATAATTACCAGAGTGGAGATTCCGAGAAAAAAAAATTCTGACTCTTAAGCACTAAAATCATAACAAGTCGGATGTTATCAAACTAGTTTAAGGACTAATGTTACGGGCTTTTATGATGAATTTTGGCCATTTATTCCACACTCATCCTCCTATGAAATAGAATGAAGGATTCAGCTTCATCTACTGACCTATAGAGATAATGACTCCACACTTTGATGGGAAAATTATCTTCTTATAACATTAATACCTTGTGGATGTTTAATTAATTTCACCTGAAATTTTCACTTTGGCTAGGAAGGATGAGGATTGAAAATTTGGTCAATACAAACAATACCTCTGACAGTACATTCCAAAGCTTAGCTGCTTGTGAGAGCTGAAAAGAAGGGCATTTCTATAATTTTTAGTTTGGCTTCAGACTTGTTTAGAGCACACTTGACGACAGCAGAAACAATAAGTCCAACTCCAGTGATACTGTTAAAAAATTAGAAAATATGTGGAAACAGAGGGGAAAAGGGAGTAGAGATTCTAAGAATGCATGAGTCAATAGTGTAGAAGACAACCACAGGAAAGAAGGAGCATCCAAAATAATCCATTATGGAGAACTAAAATGAAGAGTTTGCTATGATCACACAAAGGCTATCTGAGATCTCAGAAGTCAAGCAAGTGATGTCAAGGAGGCAATAGTAAGTGACAAAACCTGATGATGGATTGAAGTTTTCTTCAAATAAGGACTCCATTTAAACATCTTTCTTGAGAAAAGTATTATAGGTAGGTCTGACTGTCGGTTTTCTTATGAAAATATTTTCCATGAGGGCAGGGTTCAGATCTCTATTGTTCAAAATTATATTACTAACTTTTAGCACAGTGGTGCAGTATAAGCACTCACGATTTCATTGAATGAATGATTGACTAGTTGGATAAGAAGGAAGGCTGTATAAATACAATAGAGCATTGGAACATTCCAAACCCTGAAAATAAGAATAGACTCTGGAAATAATTTTGGCTCAATGATTGCTCATTTTACAGATATAAACACTGAATACTAGGATCCTTCATATTCTAATTTTACCATGTCAGTATCCTTGAGGGGTGTGTGTGTGATATATAAGACACATTTTGATACACATATGTCTCTAACTTTAAGAGAATGATCTACTTCAGTTATATTTAATTAGTCATTTAATTTCCATACAAAAACAAATTTTCATATGAAAAGTACTATAGATTATGACTAAAAGAATTCCATCAAAATCACATTTAAGTTTGTGCAACTATAATCACCAGTGTGATTATAGTTACTTGGGCTTTATAACTCAATTAGATTATAAAATTCAATTCTTCATAATCCTAATTAATTCTTCATAATCTAGCATATAAAAGGCCATGTTTTTAAAGCTTTATCTAATTTTTGGCTTATTTTCCCTAAGTAGAAATTTCCTAATTAAAACAAAAACCATTAACTTGTATGCAAAATCCCCCAGGCATAGGAGTTTTTCAGGAAATCAGTGATTCTTTCAACAAATTGAAAAATATCTGCTTCTGCCTTATATGCTAAAGTATGTTTGAAAACTATTTCCTCATATAGACTTAAGTACACTTTACCAGGGAACAGCAAACTATACCTTTTCAGGCTAGGTTTTTCTAAATGAAGATTTTTTTTTTTTTTTTTTGGAACACAGCCTTGCTCATTTATTTACTCATTGTCTATGACTGGTTCCATGTTATAACAGCAGAACTGAGTCCTTGTGACAAAGACTATATGGTCAACAAAGCTGAAAAGGTGTATTACTTAGCCCTTTAGAGGAAAAAAAAGATTGTTGATCTTGCTAAATATGATGGGAAAACAAGGAAAATATGACTTCTCCTTGCAAAGCTGAAGTATTGATAAAATGAAGCATAATGCTTTCAAATCAATTCAGATTTTAGAACTTAAAATCTTTTAACATTAGTTTCCTGGAGAATCAATGAATCTTTGTGCCATGCTGAAAACTGAGTTTCTGAACTACTATTTTCCTCTTTACCAGTGTATGATGAAGAATTAGCTGTTACGGCCAGTTACATTAAGACAACCACAAATTTTCTGACACCTTTCTTTTGACAGTGAGATCTTCTTTTCCTTTTATTTTTGTTGTTTTAAATCAAGGAAGAACCTGTGACTGATTTGGTGAATAAATTATAGAAGAAGTGACTCTGGCGGTTTCTGCATCCAGGCCTTAAGAGATTGAATTTTATTTTAGGAGCATTGAATCATAATGTATGAAGAGTGACTACCCTGATGCTAGCATGCTGGGAGAAACGTAGGCCATCTGTAAAGGTTCTAAAGGATGAAGGCAATGAGGAGAGAAAAAAAAGAAGCCAAGACCCCTGAGCCATCAGACATTTAAGTAAAGTGGATCTTCCAGCCTTTGTCCTCCCATCTCTCCTGGCAATGATCAGAGGAAAACCTCCTTATCAAGCCCTTGGAAAAGTCCTGATCCACAAAATTTTGATTAAATTAAATAACTGGTTTGGGGCATGAAACTTTGGGGTAATGTGTTATGTAGCAGTATGTAACAAATTTAGGTTTTATTTCTAAACTGATTATTATTTGCTACAGCTGAGGCCTAGAAGTACAAAATTCCTGAAGGGAGAAAGCTAAGTCAGAAGATTATGCTCCAAATTTCCACTTTTACAGCTTTCATCACAGCATTCATTTCTTAACAAAGGGGATTTATCTTATTCTTTTATGTATTTGCATTGCATATTCCTAACAAATGTTTGCTAGTCAGACAAATGGAAGATTAACCATTGTCTTTCACAAACAAATGAACAGCTAACACTGTCATATCTATTTCTTGGCAAGCATATTACTTTGTTAATATAATGTAATTACAAAAAACATATTTATATGATTATCACCAATTATAAAAATTTAGTTTTTGATATCTAAATCAAATAATATTCAGTTATATGGCTTTGTCTCTTATTGATTGTCAGTGCATGTTAACACAAGCCAAGAAAAGTAGAAGAAAGTGTCATGACAATCATCTAATAAATAGAGACAAAGTGTGGCTGGTAAAATGGCCAAGTAGGAAGAGCTCCAGTCTGCAGCTCCCAGTGAGATCAATGCAGAAGGCTGGTGATTTCTGCATTTCCAACTGAGGTACCCGGCTCATCTCACTGGGACTGCTTAGACAGTGGGTGCAGCCCAGGGAGGGTGAGCTGAAGTAGAGTGGGGCATCACCTCACGCAGGAAGCACAAGGAGTCAGGGAACTCCCTCCCCTAGCCAAGGGAAGCCATGAGGGACTGTGCTATAAGGAATGGTGCACTCTGGCCCAGATACTACACTTTTCCCACAATTTTCGCAACCCACAGACCAGGATATTCCATCAGGTGCCTACGCCACCAGGGCCTTGGGTTTCAAGCACAAAACTGGGCAGTTATTTGGACACACACCGAGTTAGCTGCAGGAGTTTTTTTGGTTTTTCATACCCCAGTGGCATCTGGAACGCCAGCAATGCAGAACCGTTCACTCCCCTGGAAAAGGGGCTGAAGCCAGGGAGCCAAGTGGTCTAGCTCAGTGGATCCCACCTCCACGGAGCCCAGCAAGCTAAATTCCATGGCTTGAAATTCTCATTGCCAGCAGAGCAGTCGGAAGCCAAACTCGGACCCTCAAGCTTGGTGGGGGAAGGGGCGTCTGCCATTACTGAGGCTTGAGTATGCAGTTTTCCCCTCACAGTATAAACAAAGGTGCTGGGAAGTTCGAACTGGGAAGAACCCACTGCAGCTCCCCAATGCCTCTGTAGCCAGACTGCCTCTCTAGATTCCTCCCCTCTGGGCAGGGCATCTCTGAAAGAAAGGCAGCAACCCCAGTCAGGGCCCTATAGATAAAACTCCATCTCCCTGGGACAGAGCACCTGTCGGAAGGGGCAACTGGGGGTGCAGCTTCAGCAGACTTAAACATTCCTGCCTGCCAGCTCTGAAGAGAGCAGCAGATCTCCCAGCACAGCGCTGCAGCTCTAATAAGGGACAGCCTGCCTCCTCAAGTGGGTCCCTGACTCCCGTGCCTCCTGATTGGAAGACACCTCCCAGCAGGGTTCAACAAACACCTCATACAGGAGAGCTCCAGCTGGGATCTGGTGGGTGCCCCTCTGTGACGAAGCTTCCAGAGGAAGGAACGGGCAGCAATCTTTGCTGTTCTGCAGCCTCTGCTGATGATACCCAGGCAAACAGGGTCTGGAGTGGGCCTCCAGGAAACTCCAGCAGACCTGCAGAAGAGGGCTCTGTTAGAAGGAACACTAAGAAACAGATAGGAATAGCATCAACATTAACAAAAAGGACATCCACACAGAAACCCCATCTGAAGGTCACCAATATCAAAGACCATTGGTAGATAAATCCATGAAGATAAGGAAAAACCAGTGCAAAAAGACTGAAAATTCCAAAAACCAGAATACCTCTTCTCCTCCCAAGGATCACAACTCCTCACCAGCAAGGGAACAAAACTGGACGGTGAAAGAGTTTGACAAACTGACAGAAGTAGGCTTCAAAAAGTGGGTAATAACAAATTTCTCTGAACTAAAGGAGTATGTTCTAGCCCAATACAAGGAAGCTAAGAACCTTGAAAAAAGATTAGAGGAATTGCTGACTAAAATAACCAGTTTAGAGAAGAACATAAATGACTTTGTGGTGCTGAAAAACACAGCAAGAGAATTTTACGAGCCATACACAGGTATCCTAGTCTCTGATAAAACAGATTTTAAACCAACAAAGATCAAAAAAGACAAAGAAGGGTATTACATAAGATAAATGGATCAATGCAACAAGAAGAGCTAACTATCCTAAATATATATGCACCCAATACAGAAGAACCCAGATTCATAAAGCAAGTTCTTAGAGACCTACAAAGAGACTTAGAGTCCCACACAATGACAGGAGACTTTAACACGCCACTGTCAATATTAGACAGATTGATGAGACAGAAAATTAACAAGGTTATTCAAGACTTGAACTCAGCTCTGGACCAAGAAGACCTAATAGACATCTACAGAACTCTCCACCCCAAATAAGCAGAGTATACATTCTTCTCAGCACCACATCACACTTATTATAAAATTGACCATATAACTGGAAGTAAAACACTCCTCAGCAAATGCAAAACAATGGAAATCATAACGAACAGTCTCTCAGACCACAGTGCAATCAAATTAGAACTCAGAATTATGAAACTCACTCAAAACTACACAATTACATGGAAACTGAACAACCTGCTCCTGAATGACTACTGAATAGATAATGAAACTAAGGCAGAAATAAGTAAGTTCTTTGAAACCAATGAGAACAAAGACATAACAGAATCTCTGGGACACAGTTAAAGCAGTGTTTAGATGGAAATTTGTAGCACAAAATGCCCAAAGGAGAAAGCAGAAAGGATCTAAAATTGACACCCTAACATCACGATTAAAACAACTAGAGAAGCAAGAGCAAACAAATTCAAAAGCTAGAAGATAAGAAATAGCTAACATCAGAGCAGAACTGAAGGAGATAGAGACACAAAAAACCCTTCAAAAAAAATCAATGAATCCAGGAACTGTTTTTCTGAAAAGATTAAAAAAACAGACTGCTAACCAGACTAATTGGAACAAGAAGAATCAAATGGACACAATAAAAAATGACAAATGGAATATCACCACCAATCCCACAGAAATACAAACTACCATCAGAGAATATTAGAAACACCTCTCCACAAATAAACTAGAAAATCTAGAAGAAATGGATAAATTCCTGGACCCAAACACCCTCCCAAGACTAAAACCAGGAAGAAGTCAAATCCCTGAATAGACCAATAACAAGATCTGAAATTAAGGCAGTCATTAGTAGGCTACCAACCAAAAAAAGCCCAGGACCAGATGGATTCATAGCCGAATTCTACCAGAGGTACAAGGAGGAGCTGATACCATTTCTTCTGAAACTATTCAAAACAATAGAAAAAGAAGAACTCCTCCCTAACTCATTTTATGAGGCTGTCATCATTCTGATACCAAAACCTGAAAGAGACACAACAAAAAAATAATATTTCAGGCCAATATCCTTGATGAACATCAATGCAAAAAGCCTTGATAAAATACTTCCAAACTGAATCCAGCAGCACATCAAAAATATTATCCACCATGATCAAGTCAGCTTCATCCCAGGGATGCAAGACTGGTTCAACATATGTAAAACAATAAATGTAATCCATTGCATAAACAGAACCAATGACAAAAATCACATGATTATTTCAGTAGATGCAGAAAAGACCTTCAATAAAACTCACACCGTTTGTGCTAAAAACTCTCAGTAGACTAGGTATTGATAGAATGTATCTCAAAATAATTAGAGCTATTTATGACAAACCCACAGCCAATATCATATTGAATGGGCAAAAGCTGGAAGCATTCCCATTGAAAACCGGCACAGGACACGGATGCCATCTCTCACCACTTCTATTCAACATGGTATTGGAAGTTCTGGCCAAGGCAATCAGGCAAGAGAAAAAAATAAACGGTATGTAAATAGGAAGAGAGGAAGTCAAATTGTCTCTGTTTGCAGATGACAGTATTGTGTATTTAGAAAACCCGATTGTCTCAGCCCCAAATCTCCTTAAGCTGATAAGCAACTTCAGCAAAATCTCAGAATACAAGATTGATGGGCAGAAATCACAAGCATTCCTGCACACCAATTATAGACAAACAGAGAACCTAATCATGAATGAACTCCTGTTCACAATTGCTACAACATGAATAAAATATTAGGAATACAGCTTACAAGGGATGTGAAGGACCTCTTCAAGGACAACCACAAACCACTGCTCAAGAAAACAAGAGAGGTCACAAACAAATGGAAAAACATTCCATTCTCATGGACAGAAGGAATCAATATAGTGAAAATGGCCATACTGCCCAAAGTAATACATAGATTCAATGCTATCCCCATCAAACTACCATTGACTTTCTTTACAGAATTAGAAAAAAACTACTTTAAATTTCACATGGAACCAAAAAAGAGCCTCTATAGCCAAGATAATCCTAAGCAAAAAGAACAAAGCTGGAGGCAATGATGCTACCTGACTTCAAACTATACTATAAGGCTCCAGTAACCAAAACAGAATGGTACTGATACCAAACAGATATATAGACCAATGGACCTGAACGGAGGCCTCAGAAATAATGCCACACATTTACAACAATCTGATCTTTGACAAACCTGACAAAAACAAGCAATGGGGAAAGGATTCCCTATTTGATAAATGGTGTTGGGAAAACTGTCTAGCCATATGCAGAAAACTGAAACTGGACCCCTTCCTTACACTTTATACAAAAATTAATTCAAGATGGATTAAAGACTTAAATGTTAGCCCTAAAACCATAAAAACCCTAGAAGAAAACCTAGGCAATACCATTCAGGACATAGGCATGGACAAAGACTTCATGACTAAGACACCAAAACCAATGGCCAGAAAAGCCACAATTGACAAATGGGATCTAATTAAACTAAACAGCTTCTGCATAGCAAAAGAAACTATCATCAGAGTGAAGAGGCAACCAACAGAATGGGAGAACATTTTTGCAATCTATTCATCTGACAAAGGGCTAATATTCAGAATCTGCAAAGAACTTAAACAAATTTACAAGAAAAAAACAACCCCATCAAAAAGTGGGCAAATGATATGAACAGACACGTCCCATAAGAAGACATTTATGCGGACAACAAACTGAAAACATGAAAAAAGCTCATCATCACTGGCCATCAGAGAAATGCAAATCAAAACTACAATGAGATACCATCTCACACCAGTTAGAATGGCGATCATTAAAAAGTCAGGAAACAACAGATGCTGGAGAGGATGTGGAGAAATAGGAACACTTTTACACTGTTGATAAGAGTGTAAGTTAGTTCAACCATTGTGGAAGACAGTGTGGCAATTCCTCAAGGATCAAGAACCAGAAATACCATTTGACCCAGTCATCCCATTACTGGGTATATACCCAAAGGATTATAAATCATTCTACTATAAAGACACATGAACACACATGTTTACTGCAGCACTGTTCACAGAGGCAAAGACTTGGAACTAACCCAAATGCACATCAATGATAGACTGGATAAAGCAATGTGGCACATATACACCATGGAATACTGTGCATCCATAAAAAAGGATGAATTCATGTCCTTTGCAGGGACATGGATGAAGCTGGAAACTATCATTCTTAGCAAACTAACACAGGAACAGAAAACCAAACACTGCATGTTCTCACTCATAAGTGGGAATTGTATAATGAGAACACATGGACACAGGGAGGGGACATCACACACTCATGCCTGCCAGGGTTGGAGAGCTAGAGAAGGGATAGTATTAGGAGAAATACCTAATGTAGATGAATAAGATGATGGTTAGAGTAAACCACCATGACACATCTTATACCTATGTAGCAAACCTGCACATTCTGCACATGTATCCCAGAACTTAAAGTATAATAAAAAATAAAAATAAAATAGAGTTAAAAAGGTATTAAAAGATCTAAATAACTAAAGCAAAATTTTCTCATTCATTACAAGTGGGTACTTTTATGTGTTTGTTTTTCAGTATTTCCATTGTTAATTGGACAAGAAAGAAAGTGTGTCTTTTATATTGTCTAGGATGACAAATATTTTCAGGAACATTTTAACATGGATGAGAAGACACAGAGAAATAAAATTAACTCTGGGGATGGTGTTAGGGAAGGAATTTCAGGGTTGAGATAACAGCATCTCTCATATGCATAATTTATGTTTTATTTCTTCAGAAAAAGTGAAACTTAATTATTTTGGGTGATGGCAATGTTGATCTACAACTATTTTTTATTTTGTAACATAAATGAAATGTGTCTGCACTTATTAAACCTATTTGTCTTTTAGAGGATGATACTGTCTTTCTCTTCAGTCACATACGTTCAGGGAGATGCAAATGGTTCAATAATTCATGTACCCTTACACCTATGGCTTAATCCTTTCTGGTAAGCGATAATATCATGACTATCTTCTGAAGAGACTATGAAGGAAGTTTTCATCATGTTGGTCAAATGCCAATCAATCTTCCCTTTAAATATCTCAGGTTCCACATTGACTGTCATTCATAAGACTAATCTGTTTTTCATTCTTAGCATTTAACTAAATGATTGATAGATAATAAAGAGAAAGTCGATTTATGGTTAATGGGATATCCTAGATTCTTCCTTTGGACATGTTAAAAAATATATCAGATTAGAAGACCACAAATAAAACTTCTATTTATTATTAACAGGGATACTAACAAGAAAGTCTATTGCATTAACTATTATCAAAGTGTACACTCTTCCTCAGGATGAATATGTATAAATGTATATCAAAGATAAGAATCAGACTGTTTATGTTTAGATCCCACTTAATCTTTGTTCAAAAGCCTACTATTTCCCAGAAAAAAGAAATCTTATTCTATTAATCATGAACCAAAGAACGTAAACGTTCCAGATAAAAACACAAACAATTCGAAAAATAGAATAAGAACTTGGCTTCACAGGCATGAGGGTAAAATAATTTCATTTCCTAGTATCAGATCACATGCTTTAAGATTTGCTTTAATGATCCAAACCCTGACATTCCTGATAAAGTTACTACAACAGTAGCCCATTTACCAGTAGGTCAATTTGAAAGCTGTTGATTTTTCTAAAAGGAATCCAGAAAGACCTAATAAAATAAATACAATTTGTAATTCTATGTTACGTCAACATCTCTGATAATCACTTTTTCAAGGATGTACATTTCACGGATGTACATTTCAAGGATGTACTATCTGTAAGATATGTTTATGATAATTATATTCATTAAAATTTGATGATGTTTTATTTCTTTTCCCACCAGCCTATTTGCCTTGGATTCATGTAAAAAGTATTTTTGACCTTGAAAATATGTCAAAGTAAAGAAACCAAGCAGGAAAAGCCCTTCTCTGTGATTCTATTTGTTGGTGTTTGGAATAGGAAAATCTATAAGAAAGAAAATAGATTGATAGTTATCAGGCATTGAGAAGAGAACAACAGGGAGTGACTGCTGACAGATCTGGCTTTCTTTCTGCAGCAATGAAATATTCTGGAATTATATGATGATCACAGCTCTGAATATTCATGTAACTTTGTGAATACACTGAACACCTCTGAACTGCATGCTTTACAAAAGTTAATTGTATGGTAATTACACTCAAATGATTTTTTCATGTTAGAAAAGAAAAATCCTGATTTTTCATTAAACAAATATGTTTACCGAGAAATTTTTAAATGTAAGAATGATTATGTTGTATAAAAGAGAGTGAAACTTTCACATGTATGTATGAATATTGCATGAGTGGTAATTAGGAATTCCATGATAAATCTTGCAGGGTTTTAGGTAATTTTTACCCTTTTAAGTTAAGATTCTAGAAACTTAAAAATGATATTTTTTTCCTATAAAACTAAAAGTATCTCAATTAAAAATTTATAAATTAAAAGACACCGTGCTTTTACTTTCTGTATGAGTTGGTATTACACCTAAATGTTAAAATAAATAAGTTTTCTAGTGTTAACAGCCATGCTGGCAACTAGTATGCAATTGAACATTTTCATATTCTAGGTGGAGTAGGTAATGTTTTATATTCATTGTTATAAAAAATACAAGAAACTTTTAGATAACATAGATTTTACACATAAGAAAAATGAGATTTAAATCTATTAAAATAGAGATCAGTAAATTTCTTCTCTCAAGAGTCAAATATGTGAATTTCTGAGGTTTCATGGGCCAGCTGGTTTCTGTCATGACTATACAACTCTGCTATTTTAGCTAAAATACACAGCCATAGATAAAAGGCAAATGATGTGACTGTAATTCAATACAGTTTTTATTTGCAAAAGTGGGCAGAAGGCCAGTTTTCGTCCACAGGCCATAGTTTTCCAGCCCCTGGATTGAAGGGTTGGTAATCTGCTCAAGGTAATCTGCTGAAGGTACAAGTTAGTAATTGTACATACGAGACTCTGCTTTCACAGGTTTAGTGCAGATTCCAGAGTCTACATTTTTAACAAGTGCTTCATAACAAAAAAAAAAAAAATTACTAGCACTTAAAAACTTTGAAGAAAAGTACCTTTATTTGACTTAATAGATGATATTAGTAATTATTTATTTCTAGACTTCTGGATTATATGTTTGTACATTCTTTATTTCTTTTTTCTCTCATTTGCTTTTATTCTGGTAAAAAGTAAAATAAACATAATATTTATACATAAAATGTACTACCTTAGCCATTTTTAGGTGTACAGTCCAATGGTATTAAGTGCATTCATAATGTTATACAACTATCACTACCACCCATGGACACAACTTTCCATATGATAAAACTCAAGTGCCTATTAAGCAGTCACTCCTCAATACCCTTCCACCCAGCCCTTGGCAATGACAATTCTACTTTATGGCTCTGATTTTGATGATTCTAGGTACCTCACATAAGTGGAAGCATACAACATTTTTTCTATTGTGACTGGATTTTTTCACTTAGTGTAATGTTTTCAGGTTTTATTTATTTTGTAGCTGTGTTAGAATTTTCTTCCTTTATAAGGCTGAATAATATCCCATTATCTGTATATTCAACATATTGGTTATCCATTCATCCCTCGATGGACACTTGAGTTGATTCCACTTTTTGGCTATTGTGGATAATTTTGCAATAAACATGGATATACAAATATGTTCACGTGCATGTTTTCAATTATTTTGGGTATATACCTAGAAGGGTTAGTACTGGATCATATGGTAATTCTATTTTTACTATTTTGAGAAACAACCATACTGTTTTCCACAGTAGCTTTACCCTTTTACATTTCCACTTACAGTGCACAGGGTTCTAACTTCTCCACATCCCTGCTAGTACTTATTTTCTGTTTTCTTGATAGAAACCATTCTAATGGAAGTGAGGTGGTGTTATGCCCAGACCGTTTGTTCCCCAAAGAAGACCACCAGAGTCCAGAGTCAAAGCCAAGCAGCAAGGATCTTTATTGCAAGTTCGAACTTGGTCCCTCTGCTTCATAGCTTACAGGAGGGCCTGGAACAATGCGTGCGCTTGCTGTTTATAGCCCGATGTAAACAGGATTTGTAAGGTTACAGAGGAACAAGGGAATTCTTTAGGTTACAACATTACAATTACAATTAGTTAACATATTAAGTTATACAATTAGCAGTTTTCTATTTGTTCCCGCGCTTTCAGTAAAACCACAAACGGCTGCGTCCTTATCAGGGATTTTTCCAGGTGGGGTTTTTTCTAAAATTGAGAGATATATGATGTTTGTACTGGGCCCAGGAAATTAAGAGATATATGATGTTTGTACTGGGCCTAGGGCTGAGGAATGTGCCTGATCTCTTTCAGTGGTATGTCATTGCAGTTTTGTCTTGCTTTTCCCTAATGATCAGTAATGTTGAGCACCTTTTCATGTGCATATTGGCCATTTGTGTGTTTCTTTTGGAGAAATGTCTATTAAAGTCATTTGCCCATTTTAGAATTTGACTAATATTTGCTGCTGAGTTTTAGGAGCTCTGCATATAGTCTGGATATTAATCTCTTATCAGATATATTATTTGCGAATATTTTCTCCTATTCTGTGGTTTCCCTTTAACACCATTGATATTCTTTTCATGCATAAATTTTTAAAAGTTTTATGAAATCCAATTTATCTATTTTTCCTTGGTTGCCTATGCCTCTGATGTTGTATTCGATAAATAATTGTCAAATTCAATATTGGGAAGTTTTTGCCCTATATTTACATCTAAGAGTTTTATAGTTTTAGGTCTTACATCTAAGTGTTTGGTACAGTTTGAGTTAATTTTTGTATAAGGTATTATGTAAGAGTTCAACTTCATTATTTTGCATGTGAATATCCAATGTTCTCAGCACCTGTTTTTGAAAAGACTGTGTTGGGGTCCGCGTGTTTCCTGAACAAAGGAATGAACACACAAGACAACACAAGACAAGACAAATATGGCGGCCGCGCCGAACCACACGCTGTATTTTATACCTTCCTTTGTGGAATGTTAGCAAGTCGCCAGGCACATTGTTGTTTCTCTGATCTTTCCCTGACTTTCTGAATTTCCAAGATGTTTACATATAAACAAGCCCTCAGGGTCTGCTATTTGCAACTGAGGCCAGTCTTGTAGGCTCCTTTGTCCTCCCAGTTTGCAGAGGAGGAATGCCCAAGCTTCGTTTGCAAGAGCGGGACTATAATGTTAATGGGGGAATGGCCTGCTCAGTTGTAAAAGCAGATAGTCCTCTACAGACTGTCCTTTTCTCATTGAATGGTCTTAGCACACTCAGGAAAAGTCATATGACCATATATGGAAGGGTTTATTTCTGGGCTTTCTATTCTGTTCCATTGATTTTTATGTCTGTCCTTATGCCAGTACTACATTGTTTTTATTACTGCAGATTTGTAGTAAAATTTCTAATCAGAAAATGTGTACACTCCAATTTTGTTCTTTTTAAAGATTATTTTGGCTACATGGGGGTACCCTTGAGATTCTATATGGATCTTTAAATGTAATGAATTTTATGTTTATTATATATAGTATTATATTTATTTTATGTGTTTTGTCTCCTTCAGAAAAAAAAAAATCATTGAGATTTTGATAGGGATTATATATTTTAAAAGATATCACACAAAGTGTCTCTTGAACACCTATGGGATAAAGTTAAAAATCAATAACAGAAGTAAAACTGGGAAATTCACAAATCATAAAAGTTAACATACTCTTTTTTTTTTGAGGGAGTCTCACTCTGTCGCCCAGGCAGGAGTGCAATAGCGCGATCTCGGCTCACTGCAACCTCTGCCTCCTGGGTTCAAGTGATTCTCCTGAAAATCAACACACTCTTAAACCACGAATGGTTCAAAGAAGAAATCACAAGGGAAATTTATGGGAAAATGATTTTTGATAAGGGTACCAAGACCATTCAGCGGGGCAAAGCACAGTCTTTCAAATAGGTCTTTCCACATTGATTTTGGTAGTTGATATCACAAAATTACATCTTTGTATATTATGTGTCCCCAAATATAAAATACTAATTGTTTAAATGCATTAGTCCTTTAAATTATGTATAAAACAAAATGTGGAGTTACAAACTAAAGTCACAATAATGCTACCTTTTAGATTAATACTTATTTTTTAAATAAATGCATTAGTCTCTTCAAGCAGGTAGAAAACATAAATGGAGTTACAAATCATTATTAGACTAGTATAATATTTTATACTTGCTCATTTATTTACCATTGTTGAGATATCTATTTCTTCATACAGCTCAAAATAATGTATAGCATCCCATAGTGTATACTGTCCTTTCATTTCACTCTGTAGGACTTCCTTGAATATTGCTTGCACAGGAGGTCTTGTGGTAACAAGCTCTTTTTGTTTATCTGGAAACAAATTTCTTTAACTTCTCTCTCACTTTTAAAAGATAGTTTTGCTTGATATAGGATTCCTGGTTATTGTTTTATTTTTAGCACTTTGAATATATGAACTCGCTGCCTTTTAGTCTCCAAAGTGTCTAATGAGAAATCTGCTCATCTCTCCTTTTACTTCCAAGGTTTTCTTTTTGGTTTTTGAAAATTTGATTTGAATGTGTCTTGGTGTTAGTCTTTTAAGCTCCATCAACTTGGAACTCTTTGAGCTTTTTGGATGTTTATATCTTTTATCAAATTTGGCAATTTCTCAGCCATTTTTTAAAAATGTTCTCTGTACCATGGTCTCTCTTCTCCTTGGATTCCCACAGTGTGCGTTCTGGTCTGCTTGATGGTATTCCAAAGGTCCCTTAGGCTCCATTCACTCTCCTTCCATCTTATTTTCTTTCTGTTTCTCAGATTGATAATTTGTATTGTTTTGTCTTCAAGTTCATTGCTTTCTTCTATGGCCTGCTCAAAACTGCCTTTGAATCCATCTAGTAAATTTCACTTTTCAGCTCCAGAATTTCTTATTGATTTCTAAGTTTTTAAAATCTCTTTGTTGATTTTTCCCTTTTGTTCATATCTC
This sequence comes from Piliocolobus tephrosceles, assembly GCF_002776525.5. Classification (NCBI taxonomy): domain Eukaryota; kingdom Metazoa; phylum Chordata; class Mammalia; order Primates; family Cercopithecidae; genus Piliocolobus; species Piliocolobus tephrosceles. Next base: position 53,371,426 of record NC_045442.1, on the reverse strand, counting down.
ATTTATTGAGGTTCTTCACATTTTTCTTAAGTTCTTTGAGCATCATTAAGGCAATTGTTTTAAAGTCTTTTTCTAATAGTTATGCTATTAGGTCTTTTTCCAGGACAGTTTATATTGATTTATTTATTTTTCATTTGAGTGGGCTATATATTCCTTTGCATGCCCTGTGATTTTTTTTTGTTTTTGTTTTTATGTATGTCTTGTGCAGATTTTTTGTTGTTGAAAACTACACATTTGAATATAATAATGTGGTAACACTGGAAATGAGATTCTAACCTTTCCCCAGCATTTGCTATTTTTTGTAATTGTTTTTGTTTTGTGAATTTTTTTGGCTGTCTCTGAGTCAATAATAAGTTTGAGGTATAATCTAGGTCTTCTCTGCTCTTTTATGAACCTGGCCTTTTTCCTGGTCATGTGTGGTCACTTTCTAATATTCCCTTTATATACAGTTTTTTTGTTTGTTTTGTTTTTATTGTTTTTTTGTTGTTGTTGTTGTTTTGTTTTGAGGAAGGGTCTCACTCTGTCACCCAGGCTAGAGCGCAGTGGTATGATTTTGGCTCACTGCAACCTCTGTCTCCTTGGTTCAAGCAGTTATTTTGCCTCAACCTCTCGAGTAAACTGGGATTACAGGTGTGCACCACCACACCTGGCTAATTTCTGTATTTTTAGTAGAGACGGGGTTTCATCATATTGGCCAGGCTGGTCTCAAATTCCTGACCTCTAGAGATTCGCCTGCCTCGGCCTCCCAAAGTGCTGAGATTACAGGTGTGAGCCACCACACCTGACCCTTAAATACAGTTGTTTTTGAATGTCTTAGTTTTTAATGTCTGGCTCTCAAAAATATAAAAAAGACAAAAATAATGGTGTGAAGGAAGGGCACTGGCCCTTTAAATCCCCTGGTAGTTGCTTCAGCCAGATTAGGAGAGACTTGTAACATCGAAGAAAGGGGCTGCAACAAGAACCAGGCCTTCCCCAGGAAGCTGCAAGCCTTCAATATTCTCCAGAATTCCAAAATAGTTATATCAGACAGATTCTACCACTGTGATTGTTGTCTAAATGTGGAGAAAGATTTCTGGGGTATACTACTTTTCCATCCCCCAGAGTCTTCTCTCTTTTTTTCCATTCATAGATCTACTTTTCTTTTTAGTATTTTAAGGAAGGAAGTAAATAAGATTAAAATTTTATGTTTGATTAAAAATTTTTGAATATTAGCTATTGATTTTGAAAGCGATATGAGAATAGAGATTGTTAACATTAAAAAATCTTGAGTTGGGTGCAGTGGTTCATGCCTGTGTTCCTTGGACTTTGGGAGGCAAGGCAGGAAGATTGCTTGAGCCCAGGAGGTCAAGGCCAGTCTTGGTAAAATAGAGAGATCCCATTGCTACACACACAAAAAAATATATTAGGCAGGCATGTTGGTGTATGGACTTGTATTCTTAGCTACTTGGGATGCTGAGGCAGGAGGATCGCTTAAGCCCAGGAGCTTGAGGCCACGGTGAGGTAGGATCATAACCACTGCCCTCCTGCTCTCTAGTGCGGGCAATGGAGCAGGACCTTGTCTCAAAATAAAAAAAAAAAGGAAGAAACAAATCATGAATCTTTTTTTTTTTTTTTTGAGTGTTGTCTAAACAAAATATAATTTTTGACTGATTATAAATATTTTTATCTTACATTTTAGTGTATAGGTTTTTTATATAAGTTATATGACCAGTAAAAAATACTTGACAGTAGATTTTGAGTCTTCTTTTTATTTGTTCTTTTCTACAATGATGGCATAATTTATATAACCAGTAAGCTTCTAGAATACTGGACTAAATATAAGACACTTCTTTTAGTCATTGAAATATAGACAGCACAGGTCTGTGATTCCTGAGAATGGAAAATCAAATGAGATAAGCTACACAGCTTGCTTCCTGGAATAAATTTCAGATACCAGTTTATAAGAGTGGATTCTGATAAACTTATAGCCTCATTTGGTGAAGAAATTGAATTCTGAAATCTGAATAGCTCACAGCAGCTAGAAATTTTGGATCAGAGTAGCAGAAAAGATCTATAAAAAATGAATGCCAGAAATCTAAGGTATTAGATTTGGTATAGTACCATTCAGCAAATGGATAGGGTGAATATCTATGAAGACTGGCAAAGAAGCAATTGCTAAGTAAATGATAATTAGTAGGTATCTTGAATTGTTTGACATCCCACCATCTAGGGTACAGAGACCTTAATAAGTATACAAAGTCACTCATGATTTCTTCAGAAAGATCATCCCCTTTGTACTAGAAATAGAACAGCCCTATTTTATAGGTTACACTGGACACAGCCTAAGAAAGTTTATAGCAAACATTACCATATTCAATTGACTACCAGAACAAAATCTAAAACTGTTTAATGATACAGCAAAATCTGGCATTAACAAGATAAAACTAAAAGTGTCAAATATACAATCAGAAATTTTTAGACATGCCAAAATCCAGCAATATGTGATCTATAATTGAGAGAAAAATGATTCAATGCAAATCAGTCTACAAATTAACACCATTAATGAATTAAGTAACATGGATTTCCAAAATCTCATGTTAATATTATAAATTTGCACAGGTAGTTAAAGGAAAGCATAGACCTAAGACCTAAGGAGGAGAAAATTGCAAGGTATTTAAAAATTCTAACTAAAAAAATGTGGAGATGACACATGCAATATTCAAAATAAAAAATTATTGTGTTGAACTAATGGCAGTTTAGATGTTGAAGAAATGGACATTGAACTTGAAAACACAGAAAGAGAATTATCCAAATCTAAGCACATAAAGGAAAACAATGAAAAAACAAAAACCACAGTGGCCTGTGAGGTAATAGCAAGTGATCTAAATTAGAGGAGTAGAGTATAGAGGAATAACATATTTTAACTGCAAAAATTTCCAAGTTTAATAAAAATTATAAATTCACAGATTCAGTAGACCAAACAACCCCAGTTAGGATGTATACCAAAAAACCCACATCAACACATAACAATATTAATTAGAACAAGTTTAAAAAAAGAAGGAGGAGGAGAAAGAGGCACTGAAGGCACTGAAAGGCAGCCATAGAATAACAGCACATTATACTCAATAGAACTAATACAAATTACAGCAAACTTTTTTTCTGACACCATGCAACACAGAATAAAATTGAATGAAATCTTTAAAGCAATGAAAGAAACAGATTTGAAACTCCTACATAGAAAACTATCTTTCCAAATTGAGTGTAAAATAAAGACTTCCTTTTATATAAATAGACGCTGGAAGAATTCATCCCAGTAGAGCTGAATGATAAAAAATGTTCAGAGAAATAGCTTTAAGACACTTAAAGTAAACACTGACAGAATAGGAAAATTAAATTCACAATTCCACAATTAAAGGTAAACATGTCAACACATATTTGTCGTAAATCATGGAAAACAAAATAAAACAAATTCTCTATTCTAGATGGAAGTTGGAGGATTGGACTTCAGTCATGTCTTGATTTGGCATGGTGGAGGATGGTAATTTGAATCAGGCAGTTTGAAAAAATGCCAGGCAATAGTATGTGGGAAAAAACCCTGTAAACAATTTAACACTTTATCATTAGGGAAGCGATAAAGAAATAATCCAGATGAAGAGGGAGTTAAGAAGATTTTATTTCTCAGTCAACACTGGGGATGAAGCATCTGTAGATTGTATGGCTAGGAGTCCAGGTATAGCAATTGCTTTAGGCATCCCCTAATAAGCAGTCATCAATAAATATAGACAGAAAATAAAATCTAAATTGCTGGACTACATTGCAAACAAAGGACAAAGTTAGATAATACATGATTGTTAAAATAATGTCACTAGATGAGATTCACTAATTGGGAATTATTTTTGCTACATTTATCACATACAGCTTCTCATCCCTGACCTAATGAAAGTTCATGAGAAATTTATGTTGACAAGTTGTCTTAGTCCATTTGTCTTACTCTAAAGGAATACCTGAGACTGGGTAGTTTATAAAGAAAAGAGATTTATTTGGCTCACGATTCTGCAGGCTGTTCAAGTAACATATCCTCGGCATCTGCATCTGGTGAGAGCCTTAAGCTACTTCCGCATGGCAGAAGGGAAAGAGAAGGGGAGCCAATGTGTAGAAATCACTTGGCAAAAGAAAACAGAAGCAAGAGAGAGAGAGAGAGAGAAGAGGGAGGTGCCGTGCTCTTTTTAACAATCAGTTCTCACGGAGAACTAAGAGAGTAACAACTCACTCATAACTGCAAGGATGCGCCAAGTTGTTCATAAAGGAACCATTCTATGACCGAAACTCCTCCCACTAGGCCCTGTCCCCAACATGGTGAATCATATATCAACATGAGATTTTGAGGGGACAAATATCCAGACTATATCACACATTATATGTGAATGTATAGCTGTAACAATCAAATAATATTTGCAAAGGAATGATTCTTTTTTAGATAATATTTGGGGCTAGTTGCTTATCTCTAGAAAATTGCAAAGATACAAAATAATGAATATTTGCTTCACTATAAAATCAGTGAAGTAACTATTATAAATAATAAAATATGTAGCAAATGCCAGGGGATCTATAGTATTAGAATAGAGAACTACATGAACCAAATACATGTCTTAAATAAGGCAAGTTACTTATATGTCTTAAATAAGACATATAAGTCTTATCTCTTTCCTTTATGAAATTCTTTCCTTTATGAAAAATATGTTACTGAGTGTGTGGAAAACTTATAAGTGTGATGAATTTATTTAATGTATAATTTACAAACAAGAAAAAAATTAACTTAAAGTATAATCATTAGAATGAGCATAGAAACTTATCAACGCAAGTAGGTTGAAGATGAAAATAACAACAAAGGTAAACAACATTACCTTAAAGCAGCAATTTGTCTCAATTCATCAAATTTATAAGAGTCAATTTTTAAAAGTTGGCTTTGAAGAAGCAGAAACATGATAAAATGGCATACAGTGTTAAAATATACTATTTAAAAAATTTAGATGGTAAAAGGTATAACAATCAAATTATATATCATATGCACAATTTTATGTGGTATGATATAGATATTGAAAACAAAGTTTTATATATGCATGACTAAAATTTTATAATTACTCAGAATATTATTTTATTCATCTTATATACTTTTAATGAAGAAAGCAAATTAATAATTTGTAGCCTACTTTTGTTGTTTAAGTAGCCATGAAAACTGTTCTAAAGACACTATTCATAAAGGTTTATGAATATGTGTCTACATACATATATGCACATACACAGAAGGGTATAATATTCATTTGCATTCCAGGGTAATTATTTTATCTGAATGAATAGACAAAATATTTTTGCTACAGAACTGTTAACTTTTGTTATAGCAATGATCCAAAACAAGTCACATAGCTTCCTTTAGCGGGATCTACTGGCCATACCTTATTTTAATTATCATTATTTTTCTTTAATATGAGTACATTAGTTTGCTACAATGGCCATAACAAACTACCACAGACTAGATGGTTTAAATAACGAACATTTATTTTCTCATGCCATTCTGGAGACTAGAGTCCAACACCAAGGTGTTGGCAGGTTTAGTCTCTTCTGAGGCCTCTCTCTGGCTAGCAGATGTTCATGCTTTCACTGTGTCCTCACTGTGGTCTTCCTACCATGTGTGTGTGTGTATCCCTGGTGTCTCTCTGTGTGTCCAGATTTCTTCTTAAAAGGACACCAGTTGAATTGGATCAGAGACTCTAACAACTTTATTTTAACTTAGTCTTCTCTTTAAAGGCCCTATCTGAAAATACAGTCCAAATTCTGAGGTACTGGAAATTAGTACTTTACCATATGAAATTTTGGGGAGGTAAAATGTAGCATATAACAGTAAGTGTGCATATTTATTCATTTTGTAACACTTCATTGTAGTAGTAATTGTAATATCTTAAAACATAAAGTAGATTTAACTGCCTTACACTATGATAAATTATTTCAGGAAATCTTAGGATCCTTGTGTCAGCTCTATAAAATTTCAGTCTTTTCCCTTACTCCCAGAGGTAGTTTATCACACGGTACATTTGCCTTGAGTTTAAGAGCAGGCCTCTTTTCCTCATATTGATAGCAATCCAGAAAGTCAGATATTCATGTCTCTTTAAAATTCTACGTAAGGTTAATGTAAATAGGTACTGATGTGCACTCAAAATTTTTCTAAAAATGTTTAATTTTCATTTGTGTTAATAGATATTATATTGCCTATCTAAGTGAGCAACAGTCATTTCTTTATTATTTTAATAATTTTCTGGCTTTTAGCATGATTTCAAGTATATTCGTTTGCTGGCAAAAGGAGATATCACAACCATACAAATACAGGTACGCATTTGGATCTAGGTTTACTAAGTGTCTCTGTTTATATTGTGATGATAGGTGTTTTGGTTTTAACTCATAAGGAACCGAGGGTTTATCTATATTTAGCTTTCAGGAAATTTGAGAATGGCTAATTAACTTCAACTTAATTAAATATGTAAATGTCAGAACTGAGACAGTGAAAATTATTTCATTAATCAAGCATTAGGTTAATAAATGTTATCACATGCCAACACTGATGTGATATTTATAATATAGTGAAATATTATTAAAATACATTTTATAAAAATGTAGCAAAAATACATCAAATATAAATAAAAGCCTAGTATAAAACATCTTTTAAAATATATATATCATATTTATAATGAAAGAAGAATACTAAATAGAACATTCATTTACAGTGATTTAAAAAAATGGAATGATAATTTCAGTTAATATATATAAATTAAAATCTGTGATAATTTAGATATTTTAATTCCTTGGACTGTAGTTTTTCTTCCATTTACAAGTCAGAGTGAAGTAATCATAAAATCAAATGAAGTCACCCCAGTTAATGGCCTAAAACAAAAGCATGCTACAAAGATACCACAACTAGATCCTTTCCCATACACATTAAATCTGCTGACATTTGCAATTTTTATCAAGAAATTAAATGCAGGCTGTGCAGTGCATATCATACCTGGAAAAGACATTGTCTTATGCCATGCTTATATGACAATTAAATGCATACGAAGAATTACACAGTAAACTGAATGTGGAAAATACTAGTTTCATCTCACAGCATTTTGAAGAAAAGGGAAAAAAGGATGTCAACCTTAAGAAACATCATATAAAATTCCATCACAAAGGCATTCTAATATGATGCTATTGAAAAAATTTGCTTTTTGTTTGTCATGTCTTCTTGACCATTTGAGAGCTGATATATGATCCATACTAGATCCATTCAACAATGTAAGCAAAGCTCTAAAAATAAAACAAAATGCTAAAATGAAAAAGGTTATTATGGGCCACAAATAAGACAGAAAAATACCACAAAATGTCAATTGGATTTTGAAATTTGTATAAAAAAGCTATCAAGCAATTGGTGTTCATGCATACTTGCCATTTGTGCTTATATTGATTAATTGAAAGATAAATAAACTGTAAGCATTTTAAATCCAGAAAGGAAAATGTTGTTAACCTTATGCAGACTGAACTTTATAAAGCTGTTTCTAAATGCATAAATCGTGCTTAAAGTACAGAAAGCATCCTTTAAACAATTTTTTTAAAGAGAGATACTGATCCTAGTCTGGCCCCAATCCACTCTATGACTTGGGAAAAGATTAGCAATGCTCAGATGAATGTGTCAGCCAAATGACAAGAAATAGTGAGTGAGTATGTAGTGGCACTTCTCAAAAGAAAGAAGAGGTTATGACACCCACAAAAGAAGATAAAATAATTGAATTGGGTGTTGTTCTCCAAAATGGGCCATTCAGGGAATCTTTAATAATAATATTAAATGTCTACTATAGATTATTTTATATTGCAAGAAACCAATCACCTCCTTAGGATATATACCTATAATTTCATTTTTTCCAATTTCTATCATAATCTTCATAAAAAGTGCATTTGTCATTATGGTCAAGGACCAAATAAAGCAGAATTCTACACAGAAAATAAATACATTTGTGGTAGAGGACATAAACATAGAGTCAAACAAAATCCTAAATCACAGATCAAAACAGAAAGAAAACTACACAGTTGGCCTAAGCAGTTGAAGAAAATTGGAAGGGGGTGTTAAGATAGAAGGAAGAACACTCATGGGGAAAATACAAGGGAAGATTGCTTATATTTGCACCTAAGTTATTTAAATTTTGAGCAATCAGATATAGAGAATCTTTCTATGATATATATTCATGAGTCCTTAGAATTGAATATGCTTTTTGTTGGTCAAGCTAATTTTTAAATGATAGATAGTAAAACACTTGAAAAAATATCATTTCTGTAACTGAAAAGATTATGACCAAAATGAGAAAACGATTGCAAATATCAAAAGCTGTAATAATAGACTCGTTAATTATGCTAATTATTAATATTAGATTATGATTTGCAAGTCATTCACTGAAAACAAAATTTATGGTTGCAGCAAAGTTCAATATGTTGAGAGAGCTGCTAGTTTTCTTGATATAAAGTATTGGTAAAGCTTCTGTCTCTGACAAATTTAACTAAACGTATTTAACCAGTTTAAATGTAGAAAACTCTTTCATGCTAAACACAGAAATTCCATTTGACTCTTCATTTCAAGTTCTGACCAGAGTATCCATATTATAAGGGAAAACAGTGTTCCTTGATTTCCTAATTTCCATTTAACCATATCTAAGAACTTTTCAACCTCCTTAGACAGGGCTAATTAGTCTTCTATGTTTCTGCCTGTCACATTATATTACCACTTATTACAATAATCTTCACATAGCATATATTTTTCTATTAGGTTGGTACAAAAGTAATTATGGGTTTTGCAATTTAAGTGCAAACCCATAACTACTTTTGCACCAACCTAGTATTTGATTAGATCATATGTTCCCTGAAGGAAGGAGATTTTATTTATTTTGCATTCTTGCTTATTATGTTAGACATGATATCAAAAATGCATAGAAAACAACTGGATGTTGTACTGGCTTGAGAATTTTGAGTTGAAATAGATTATCCCTTCCTTAGTCTCTTAGCACTTTTCTGCCTTTTGCATTTTATAATTGATATAACACATGAAAAAAAGCTTAACAAAGTCCCTGCCACAGAGTAAGCATTTAGTAAATAATCAAGCTCATATGATTAAGTTCCTGCATTAAATAATTCTTCATTCCTCTTTTTCAGACACCTAGACCTTTCTATTCTGATACCTAAAGCAGAATCTTCACTCTACAAACAGCACTCTGATCTCAAATCATAGATAGGTGGCATTAGCATTTGCAACTGATGGTATGCTCTTAGGATGAAGTTAGTACAAAGTCCTCGAAGTCAGTAATTTGAAGACTTTTCTTTTCTGCCCTCCAAAAATATATCTCCTGGATTGCATGTATTTACAGGGTAATAAGAGAAAAACATGGAATTTTCTGTAATAACATAGGCATAAAATGCTAAAAGAACACAAACCAAAGACAAATTCATTCTGCTTGGACCACAAAAGAAGACACCACAGAGTCAGATTTTAACAATACCTTAGAAGATCAGTAGACAAGCCAATAAAGAATATTTAAGTAAAAAAGGCAGAGGTAAGAAGGCTCATGGATTATATAAGTTCATCACAGAAAATCATGATGCAATTTGAATGACCAAATCATAGGGTTGATAGAAAGCAGGGTATGATGGACACGAGGCTTTTAAACTTGAAAGGGTACATGTTACGCAGGTATTAAATGTTATATTGAGGAACAACCTACTTTTTACAAGGTTGACATTAAGAAATTTGTATTTTAGAACAATATTAAATGTGAAAAATTGATTTCAGGAAGAAGAGAATGGTCGCATAGCTGTTGTAATAATGCATCAATAATATCATGGGAGCAAGTAATCACATGAATAGAATAGAAATTGGAGAAGAATGTCATGGAGCATTGCAAAAGTTAAAGAAAGCACAATCTTTCACTCATGACACTGTTTGTAAGTTTGGGGCTTCCTAAAACATCCTCAGGTTTCAATAACTCACTAGAAGGACTCACAAAACTCACTGAAATCTGTTATATTCATGATTATAGTTATTACAGGGAAAGAATATGGATTAAAATTAGCCAAGGAAAGAGACCCATGGGGCAGAAAATAGATGGGTTCTTAACACGGCACTTCCAGGTGTTCTCTCCCAGTGGAGTCATGGATAATGTTAACACCTGACCACAATGTGTGATCATACACATGGAATATTGCCAAGTAGAGAAGATTACCTGAGCTTCAGTGGCTTCATTAGATAGGCAAGTTTACTGCCTATGTGGCTCATTTCATTCTCCACCTCCTCCAGAGATAGTGCTAATACCACATGACCCAAACCCTCTAGGTAAATCCCATTTGTATCCTTTATAGCATGGTTAGACCCCACCCTAAATGAAGACTCCCTTACCAAGCATGACATTTCAAGGGCTTAGAAATTATCTCCCAAAAGCTGAGGGGAACGATCAGACCTCTTTTTAGGAAAGTTTAAATTCTTTACTACACAAATATCAATAGGTTTTGGTTATAACAGTGGAGTGATAACTAAATATTTGGAAGAGTTCAAAAGGATTTTCAGTTTCTAACTTACATAAAGCACTAGCTACCTCTTAAGTAACATTTAAAGATATATAGAATGAAATGTAAGGGACTGACACGTTGGAGATTATAAGTCAGGCTTAAAATTTAATGAAGGCTAAAATTTCCAAATTTCATATAGAGTTAGTGATTCCCATTGGATAAATAGAGAATGAATTGCTGAAATAGGAAAATGAAGTTAATAACAAAGAGAAGGAGGGAGAGACAGAGAGAGAAAGAATATTTGAATATAATCTTATATATTTCATGAAGTGATACAGAGTATTACAATACAGAGCAATTGTATTGTTAATAATAATAGTACATTCTTCTAATTTATCTAGATCTAATAGCAAATAACACAAACTTATTACTCCATGCTACATATGTAAACAAATGATATGATTTTGCTATCGTAGTGAGATCCTCCATCATCCATATTCTTTAATAATCAAATAAATATTTAAACAAATATACACTAAGTGACAGCATTTGAAATAATTTTGGGAAAAAGACATAGAAATATAGGGTCTGTTACCTAAAGCCTGGATAAATGAATAGATAGGTATTATTTTAATATTAAAATTAGTGGGTGTGTAGAAAGGAAAATAAATAATGTTCTTGGAAACATTGCAAAATACACAATTAATCAACTCACATCCATTTATTAATGTGCATAGAAAGCCTACTCTGAGAAATACAGAAATAAACATTGAACCTACTTATAAATATTTTGAATTATGAGCAGGTCTTGTTAAGAAGCACAGTAAACAGAAAATTAAAGTTTCTTACAAATGAATAATGGGATTTATGACCATGTAATATGTAAGATTATCTATTGTAAACTTTTAGAGACTTTTTTTCCTTTTCTCCCTTGCAATGAGGGACGATTTTCTGCAGAATTCTCTCACTGAAGTTTCTCTGGTCCCCCACTACTAGAGGTGAATGACAATGGCCTCTCCTATCCAAATAAATCTAACCCGCTGTCTTTCACCTCCCTATAAACCAAATCAAATTTCTTAATTTTTCTATTTTTAAAAAAGCCTCCATGAATCTCTGATAAGTTAAATATTTTACTTTGCTGGTCTCTTTTTTTTTTTTTTTTTTTTTGGACAGGGTCTCACTTTTGTTTCCCAGGCCAGAGTGCAGTAACCTGATCTCAGCTCACTGCAGTCTTGACCTCCTGGTCTCAAACAATCCTCCTTCCTCAGCCCCCAAAGGAGCTGCAACTACACTCACATGCCACCACGCCCAGCTCATTTTTGTATTTTTTATAGAGATGGACTTTCGCTATGTTGTCCAGGCTGGTCTTGAACTCCTGAGCTCAAGAGATCCACGTGCCTTGGCCTCCCAAAGTGCTAGGGTTACAGGGGTGAGCCATTGCGTGTGGCCACTGGTTTCGTATTGTTAATCAAATTTTTTTGAGAGATGATTTTACATTTTAGCTGTACAGTTTAACTGGCCTTGGCAAAAGTATATACTCATGTAATCTGCACAATCATGATACAGAATATTTCTATTACCTGGAAAATTTTCTTCCGTACCTTTTAGGTCAATCTCTACTCCTAATTCCAGGCCCCAAGCAAGCATTGAATGTTTTCTGTCACTGTAGATTAGTGTTTCAGTTTCTGGACTTTCATATAAACAGAGTCATAGATTATGTTCTCTTTTGTCTTTGGCCTCTTTTGCTTTTTAATGTTAATGAATGTATCAAAAGTTCACTCATTTTATTGCTAAATAATATTCCATTCTATAGAGATGATAAATTATGTAAGTTTTTAAAATGTTAACATTTCTGCAGTGGTATCTCATCATAAATTTAACTTACATTTCTCTGATTTAAATGACATCGAACATTTTTTATGTTCAAAAGCCATTCAAATATCTTCCTTCACGAAATATTTTTCAAATCTTAGCCCATTAAAAAAATTGTATTGTTTACTTTATTGTTGAGCATATCTTCTACCAGATACATATATTGCAATTATTTTCTCCTAGTTTGTAGCATGTCTTTCATTTTCTTAATAGTGTTTGTAAAGATATGAAAATTTTTAATTTTGATAAAGTTCAATTTATGATTTCTATTCTTATAGTCCTAAGAAATCTTGGCCTACTCTATAGTCTCTAAGATTTTCTTTTTTAATTGCATAATATCAGCTTTTATATTTAGGTCTATGATCCATTTGGAGGTAAAGACAGAGACTCATTTTTTCGTATAGGTCTCCAGTTGTTCCAGCACCACTATTTTCTTGCATTGGTTCTCTAAACCCCAATTCCCAACTTGTGATATGAAGAGAACCATGTGACCATGTGATCTGTCCCTGTATATGCAATGGATTGTGTTACAGAGAACGTGGAATTTTTATTAAGGCACAGTGGATACACCTAAACTGTGCTCCAGAGAGAGACATTGTCTCTATCCTCTAAGGCATCTTTCTATACAATCATCCTTAAAAATATAGATTAGAAGAAAGTCCTGAAGTGCTTCTGGTCAAAAAACAAGAAAATTGTCTTCCTTGGCTTCTCTTTCATTTTAGTTTCTTATACTTTTGCCAAGATTCTGGATCTGAATTTATTTATTTTTTATAAAATTGGGGATTTTTGGCCAATTGCTTCTTGTCAACCTCTCTTTCTGCTGTCATGAACTGCATTTGCACATTTATTAGGCTACATGAAGTTTTCCCACAGCTCGCCATTGCTTTGACTATTTCTTGCCCAGTATTTTTTTTCTGTGTTTCATTGTGGGTACTTTCTATTGTAATGTCTTTAAATGTATGAGTCTTTCTTCTGCAATGTAGAAATAAATGGTAGTGGAACTGTTCTGGAAGAAAAAAGATTAAGAAGATACAATGTTGGTTCTATATAGCAGCTACATTTTGAGGAAATTTTTGAAATTTTGATGTATACTAGATACGGTATACCAGGGAATTTGTGTTAATTTTCTTGGAATATATAATGAGATTGACACTGCACGTGTGAATGTCCTCATTATTATGTGTGAATGCCAGATTACTTTGGGAGTAAAATGTTCATAGTGTCTTCAACTAATTTTCAATAGCTTACTCAGAAAAATGAAACAAAAATCAAAAATTCTTTCTTATAGCTACTGAGATGGAGAAAACAAATATTGAATCTAGATGGCAGACATATGCATGTATTTATGGTACTATATGCTTATATTTTTGTTTGAACATTTTTACAATTAATAATTTGAAAAATAAAAATGCTGCAAAAATAACTTCAATTCTACCTCATTAGGATACAGAAAATATTGTATTTCATGTAGGTTGAAGAATATTCCCTTTAAATGTTAGGAATTGGAGTAGTAGCTTGGACAAAAAAATTAAGCAATTCTACTAGTAAACATTTCTGAAGTCGAAAATACCGAAGTTCAAGGTTTAGAGGACTGTATCAAGAAAACTATTTCGGCCCCAAAGCATCTCACTGGAATTAAATAGGGTTTAAGCATATATTATCTAAAGTCTATCACTGAGTCAAAGTACTCTTCTAGACTGAGTTTATGAGGATTACTGAAAGAAGTATTATGGTCATATCTATTATATAGTCATACATATGTACTATCTCACTTACTGTTATGTCCTATTTTCACTGACTTAGAAGTGCATTTAATCACCATGTTTGTCACTTCCTCCCCAAAAATGTAGCTGCAGACTTTATATAAATTTTCTTGGTACTGGGAAAAAATTGTTCATTAGTTTGCTACACTGTAAAACGTGAATGATTTTATACAGCTTATACTAACCACTGAGGAGCAGGTAGGTCTTAATAGGATGTCTGCTGAGATACCTGTCATAACTTTACATAGTTTATTACTTTTTGATGGCCTCTGTATATTCTGCAATTTTGTAGCTCTCTGAGATAGAAAAATTTCAGAAACTCTTGCCCTGCCTTGTGTAATTGAGTAAGCAGAGTTGTGGTTATTATAGTTACAACTTTAGTATTAGAAAAATAAATTCTCTATGCCATGTTGTAAATATAGAAAACAACATGTTATTCATATGTTATATATCTTTGTATATATATAAATATTTAAGTCCTTTTAAAAATTAGAAATAATTTTAGAGTGCTTTTTCTTTTTTCTCTTTCTCTCTCCCCATTTCTCTCTTTCATTTAATTTAGAAAAAGAGGGTTGACAAGTTCTTTTACACAATAATCATGGCTGTTAATGAACATGTGCTGAAATAGTCATTTGCTTTTTAGAAAGTAATTTTGCATTCTATATCTAGATTTTTTTTTTTTTTTTTTTGAGACGGAGTCTCCCTCTGTCGCCCAGGCTGGAGTGCTGTGGCTGATCTCAGCTCACTGCAAGCTCCCCCTCCCGGGTTTACGCCATTCTCCTGCCTCAGCCTCCCGAGTAGCTGGGACTACAGGCGCCGCCACTGCGCCCGGCTATTTTTTTGTATTTTTTAGTAGAGACGGGGTTTCACCGTGTTAGCCAGGATGGTCTCGATCTCCTGACCCGCCCATCTCGGCCTCCCAAAGTGCTGGGATTACAGGCTTGAGCCATCGCGCCCGGCCTATATCTAGATTTTTTTAAGTTAGCACACTTAGATCTAGTGTTTCCACTTCTAAAAATATACCCAATTAATGAAAAAATATCAAAGTGGTTAAGTTCTAGGTAAAACATGTGACATTTGCAGTATGGCAGATATTTAGGGAATAAAATAAAACAACTAAAGAAAATGACTACAAAAATCAATTTATGCTCATTAAATTTTAATATTTTTGCAACCAAAATGAGGTTTTCAAAACTACTGTATTGATATAAAAAGCTACAGTTTAATATAAAAAATAGAAAACAAAAAATAAATTCTATATAATTTTATCATTGTCTCATATACATGCGTAGAAAAAAATGTGGGAAATATCTTAATTTGAATAACATTACCTCTAGTTAAAGGAGTTGTAAATAATATATAAATATTTAAGAGTCTAAATATATATAAAGAGTCTAAGTATTTAAGAGTCTAAATATATATATAGACTAGTTTAAAGCAGACTCTTTTTATAAGCTAAATCCAACCAGTTGCCTGTTTTGTAAATAAAGTTTTATTGGAACGCAACCACACTATTTTTTTTTTTTTTTTTTAACATTCTGTCCATAACTTTTTTCATGCTACAAGGGCAGAATTGAGTAGTTGCAACATCTAGAATTTATGACCAGCAAAGCCCCAAATATTTACTATTCAGCCCTTTACAGAAAAAGCTTTCCATTTCATTAAGTTCAAGTTTCAAATCAATAAAGATTTCTAAAAAACATTGTGTGCACCAATAAGTGATATAAAAATATTTATTATATTAAAGGCCTGCATCTGTCAGACAAATTTGTTAAAATTTGGCTTATCGCTAAAATTGTGATTTCATTTAATCATTGGTTTAAAGCAGAAAGTCAAGTGACTCAGAGTGAAATGATACACTTAAACTTACTATTTTGGATAAACGAATACCTCAAATACAGAAGCAAAGTTTTAAAATCCTCTTTTATCTCTACATTGCATCTCTTTAAAGAGATAACAGAGAACAGCCATTAAAAAAAAAAAGAAGAAAAGAAAAAAAGGAATCCTACTTGAAATTGGCTGATACTTCAGTTTCGGCCACTGTTTAAAGAACTGAGTTTAGGGCAAAGAATTCACCAGCCTCCCTTCTCTTAACTGTTGCTTCTGTCTTGTTTTGAGTCCTAAGATAAGAAGAAAAGATACTAACTTCTCAACTATGCAAATCACAGGATTCTTTGTGATTCACACTCTAGTAGTGCTGTTCAGAAAATGACAGCTCCTCTTGGACAATGGAGATGAAATCAATACATTGTGTTGGTGGACAAAGGCCTAAAATCAAAGCTCCCAGCTGAAAGGTGCAGGAATCTATAAATGTTTTAGGAGTTCTTTTTAGTATAGTGTTGCCTAGGTATTACTATTGATTGTCTAAAGAGTGCTTTAGATACCCCAGTTGTTTGGAATGTAATTTTCCAGTTGTTTTTAA
Organism: Piliocolobus tephrosceles; assembly: GCF_002776525.5. NCBI lineage: Eukaryota > Metazoa > Chordata > Mammalia > Primates > Cercopithecidae > Piliocolobus > Piliocolobus tephrosceles. Next base: position 53,354,815 of record NC_045442.1, on the reverse strand, counting down.
ACTTATGTTAGATGTATTTTCCTCCTTTTTTCACTGTAATTCTACCTTATTGACTTATTATTCTTCTCTCATTCCTTCCTTAAAAAGAAGGCTTGAGCCTCTTTGGCAGATTGAATGAAGTGATGGAGCACCCTAATCATCTCCAATGCTTTCTACAATCCCCAGACACTTTACACAGGCCACCAGGAGAGGAACTGCTGTTTTTTTCTTAGATTAGGTTTATTTTCTTGTAACAGGGTAAACAGGAGGCAGACAAAATGAAGCTACAAGAATTCACAAAACAGCCTGGGCATGGTGGTTCACACCTGTAATCCTAGCACTTTGGGAGGCCAAGGTGGGTGCACCACCTGAGGTCAGGCGTTCAAGATCAGCCTGGCCAACATGGAGAAACCCCATTTCTACAAAAAATACATTAGCCAGCTGTGGTGGCATGCGCTTGTAATCCCAGATACTTGAGAGGCTGAGGCAAGAGAATCGCTTGAGCCTGGGAAGTGGAGGCTGCAGTGAGCCAAGATCGCACCACTGCACTCCAGTCTGGGTGACGAGTAAAACTCTCAGAAAAAAAAAAAAAAAGAAAAAAGGAAAAAAGAATTCACAAAACAGCTTAGTTAATTTGAAATGACTATCTTTGAAGTAAGTGGAAGAAAGAACACACCTGCATTGTACCCAAGAGGTACTCATGGTACTCATCACACAATCTCAGTATACTTTCTTTTGCTAACTACTGGGTCCACCCCTTGGGAGCTCGCCCTTGGTCCATCTCACAAATTCCCCCCAACTTCTTGCCTAAATCTTGAATCAGGATAGAGCTAACGAGGGCACGAGAAAGTAAGCTGCTAACTATGGTTGATTACATGGACTCACCTATTACTTATCTCTTATAATCTCATTAACAATGTGGGAGGGCGCTATAATCTGAACATCCAGGAGTGATGCTTGTACAGCTTAATCCTTGTCCAGAACATTTTTTCAAGATAATATTAGTATTCCATTTTGAATCATTAAGTTCTGTTATATATCAGTTCCTATCAAACTAGCTTAGACAAAATTAAAATATATTTTATTTTTGTCATTTGTGACAATTTTCCTGGTAGACTAATTTCACAATTATCTCCCACCTCCATATCTTTATATCAAACTCTAAAAGTGCCTTCCTCCTATTGCCAAGTTATCCATTCAAATCTTTCTGCAAACAAATGGCAGATTAAAAAAATAAGCCTATGCTTATCTTATAGCACAACAATTTCACTTTTCTATATGTATAATCCACAAAAATGAATCTTAAAAGAATGTTCATCAAACTTTTTCATAAGGTCCCCAAACTGTTAACAGCTCAGGTGTCCATCAATAAAATGAACTGTGGCATATTCGTATTTAGAAATAGTATTTCATCCTTACAAGGATCAAACTATGAAACATATGACAATGTAGAAGAATCTTAAAAACATTATACTGAGTGAAAGAAAATTTATTCAAAAGAATGAATACTTCATGATTTCATTATATATGTTTTATATCTAAAACAGGCTATATACATAATAATTGCTTGGGTTTGGGTATCAGGAATTTAATGGTAAAGGGACCTGAAGAAGTTTCCTGGCTTCATGATCATTATATACATATTGATATAGGTTTGCATTATATAAGTGTGTGTATTTGTCAAAATTTATTGAGTGATACAATTATAATTTATATATTCAATTACATGTCAATTTTACATAAAAGAGAAATTAATTAACCAATACACAAATATTCCACTAAAATTTATGATATGCACCCTGAAGTATTTGAGGGGAAACTTACTGATATCTTCAGCTTACTTACAAATGCATTACATATCAATTAATGAAATAATAGCAATGGATTGATGGATAGATATTTGATAAAGTATATTAAAGTGTTACTTGCCAGGTCTAGATGATGATTTTCTATGCACTTACTGTAAACATTTTTTAACTTTTCTATGTTATCTTACCATTAATTATTTATATGGAGCTACATATAGACTATAAAATCTGTATCTAGATTTATAATATTAGAGCCTGAAGTTCTGACTTTTTTCTTAGCTTTATCAACGTACTTCACAAATACAAATGATACATATTTAAGTTGTATAACTTGATATTTGATATATGTATATATTGTGAAATAATTACCACAACAGAGCTAATTAACACATCTATTAGTTCACATAGTTACCTTTTGTGCTTGTGTGTGAATGTGTTTGTCTGTGTGTGTGGTGAGAATACCTAAGATCTAATCTCTTTTTTTTTATTATTATAATACTTTAAGTTCTAACAACAAGCAGGTTTGTTACATAGGTATACATGTGCCATGTTGGTTTGCTGTACCCATTAACTTGTCATTTACATTAGGTATATCTCCTAATGCTATCCCTCCCCTCTCCCCACTTCCCACAATAGGCCCCAGTATATGATGTTCCCCTTCCTGTGTCCAAGTGATCTCATTGTTCAATTCCCATCTATGAGTGAGAACATGCGGTGTTTGGTTTTCTGTTCTTGCAATAGTTTGCTGAGAATGATGGTTTCCAGCTATATCCATGTCCCTACAAAGGACACAAACGCATCCTTTTTATGGCTGCATAGTATTCCATGGTGTATATGTGCCACATTTTCTTAATCCAGTCTGTCACTGATGGACATTTGGGTTGATTCCAAGTCTTTGCTATTGTGAATATTGCCGCAATAAAGTAACGTGTGCATGTGTCTTTATAGCAGCATGATTTATAATCCTTTGGGTATATCCCCAGTAATGGGATGGCTGGGTCAAATGGTATTTCTCGTTCTAGATCCTTGAGGAATCGCTACATTGTCTTCCACAATGGTTGAACTAGTTTACACTCCCACCCACAGTGTAAAAGCATTCCTATTTCTCCACATCCTCTCCAGCACCTGTTGTTTCCTGACCTTTTAGTGATCGACATTCTAACTGGTGTGAGATGGTATCTCATTGTGGTTTTGATTTGCATTTCTCTGATGACCAGTGATGATGAGCATTTTTTTCATGTGTCTGTTGGCTGCATAAATGTCTTATTTTGAGAAGTTTCTGTTCATATCCACTTTTTGATGGGGTTGTTTGATTTTTTCTTGTAAATTTGTTTAAGTTCTTTGTAGATTGTGGATATTAACCCTTTGTCAGATGAATAGATTGCAAATTTTTTTCTCCCATTCTGTAGGTTGCCTGTTCACTCTGATGGTAGTTTATTTTGCTGTACAGAAGCTCTTTAGTTTAACTAGATCCCATTTGTCTATTTTGGTTTTTGTTGCCATTGCTTTTGGTGTTTTAGTCATGAAGTCCTTGCCCATGCCTATGTACTGAATGGTATTGCTTAGGTTTTCTTCTAGGATTTTTATGGTTTTAGGTCTAATATTTAAGTCTTTAATCCATCTTGAATTAATTTTTGTATAAGGTGTAAGGAAGGGATCCAGTTTCAGCTTTCTACATATGGCTAGCCAATTTTCCCAGCACCGTTTATTAAATAGGGAATCCTTTCCCCATTTCTTGTTTATGTCAAGTTTGTCAATGATCAGATGGTTTTAGATGTGTGGTGTTATTTCTGAGGGCTCTGTTGCGTTCCATTGGTCTATCTCTCTGTTTTAGTACCGGAACCAGACTGTTTTGGTTACTGTAGCCTTGTAGTATAGTTTGAAGTCAGGTAGTGTGATGCCTCCAGCTTTGTTCTTTTGGCTTAGGATTGTCTTTGCAGTATGCGCTCTTTTTTGGTTCCATATGAACTAAAGTAGTTTTTCCGATTCTGTAAAGAAAGTCGTTGGTAGCTTAATGGGGATGGCATTAAATCTATGAATTACCTTGGGTGGTATGGCCAATTTCATGATATTGATTCTTCCTGTCCATGAGCATGGAATGTTCTTCCATTTTTTTGTGTCCTCTTTTATTTCATTGAGCAGTGGTTTGTAGTTCTCCTTGAAGAGTTCCTTCACACCCCTTTAAGTTGTATTCGTAGGTATTTTATTCTCTTTGTAGCATTTGTGACTGGGATTTCAGTCACGATTTGGCTCTCTGTTTGTCTGTCATCAGTGTATAGGAATGCTTGTGAGTTTTGCGCATTGATTTTGTATCCTGAGACTTTGATACCTAAGATATAATCTCTTAAAGAGATCCACCTCAACCACTTTACCTATATAAATGAGACACCAGAGACTTTGAATGAGGAAATGACTTGGCTAAACTTAAAAAGATTCTATAGAGAAGGGCTGAACTGCCAAAAATTAGGTCATCTGTATTCTAATGGAATGTTCTAATATATTTATTTTTGCTTCCAATTTTCATTCATTTTTTTCCGCTAGTACTATGTAAAATATCAGAAACCGGCCAGGCACGGTGGCTCATGCCTGTAATCCCAGCACTTTGGGAGGCCAAGGTGAGCAGATCACGAGGTCAGGAGATCGAGACCATCCTGGATAACATGGTGAAAACCCGTCCCTACTAAAAATACAAAAAATTAGCTGGGTGTGGTGGTGGGCACCTGTAATCCCAGCTACTCAGGAGGCTGAGGCAGGAGAATGGTGTGAACCCAGGAAGCAAAGCTTGCAGTGAGCCGAGATCACGCCACTCCACTCCAGCTTGGATGACAGAGCAAGACTCCATCTCAAAAAAAAATCAAACTAATCCACATTATCATTTTCACCTACTATAAAAGTAAGATAATCTTTGCACAATAACAGATTATATTTATATACAAATTATTGCAAATTAGTACACAAGTAGTTCATTTAAATGCACCATGGCAGTATTTCTTGAGAAAAACTCCAAAAATCTCTCTCATATATTATAAAAATATTGATTTAATAGTTTTTACAAATATTCCCATGGAACATTTTCAGATAAACTCTTTTGTTGCTTGACAGAATCCAAAGCAAATTATGGCAGTTAGTTAATATGCCATAATTAATTTTCCCATTGTTAATTTTCTGGGTCTATGTGATAGGAAACAAGGAAAGAGGTGACTAATTTAAATAGTTACACTTTGCTTGATGAAATTAGATAAAAGTAATACAGGGGCAGGATTGTTAAGACATTCTCAGTTCCCACTGGATTACATTGCTACTTAAAGAAGCCCACGAAAGAGGACATGTGCCTCTCAATTTATCTTTATAACCATATCACCTGGTCAAGTGCCTGTCATATAGTTGAGGCTAATCAATTTTATTGAGCTAATTAATTAGTCCTATCGTACATTTAATACTAGATTTGGATTCAAGTACTATTTAAGAAGAAGGTTCTATTTGCTCTGCAGATACACAATATATTTATTTTATATTCATTTTCTTATTAAAATTATTATAATAACCCTTCGTGCCACATTTGATTAAATGTGTTTTTAAGCAAGAGTCCTGAATTTCAGAAAGATTTGGAAGTTTGTTCAAATTCATAACTGAAATGCTGGTTTACTGACCAAAATTTGACTGTTAGGATATATGTTCCCTGTTTCCCACTGTATCTCAGGCATTTGACCATATTTGTATAAAATACGGGATAAAGAACAAACAGATGGATTTATGCATTTAACGAACACTTTGAATGCCCACTTTTATACTTTAAATTCCAATTATTAATTGCTGGATTATATATACAAAAACAATAGATTTTTGTGTATTAACCTTGTGCATTACAATTTTAATATTCTCACTTTTTAATTCCAGTTTTTTTCTTCTCCACATTTCCCTCCTCATCTTATTTCTCTTTTCTTCTTCATGATGATGAATCTTCGGAATTTTCCACAAAGGAAAACATGTCATCTGTGAATACCAAAGCTTTATTTTTTCCTTTCCTATATGTGTGTCTTTTATTTCTTTTTCTTGTCTTATTGCAGTAGCTAGGACATCCACGATGCTGTGGAATGTGAGATCTGAAAGAGGATACCCTTGACTTCTTCCTGATCTTAGAAGGAAAGTATCCAGTTTCTCATGATTAGGTGTGATTTTAGTTGATGGTTCTTGCAGATGCTCTTGACCAAGTTGAGGAAGTTATACTCTGTTTTGAGCCTCCTAAGAGATTTTATCATTATGAGTGTTGAATTTTGTTAAATGCTTTGGGTGCTTTTCTATGCATTAGATTTGATTTACAATACTTCATTGAAGACTTTTGTATCTATATCTGTCAGACATATTTTTCTGTAGCTTTCCTTTCTTGTGATGCTTTTATCTGGTTTTGATACAGTGTAATGATGACCACATGGAATAAGTAAGAGTATTTTCTTTGTTTTTGTTTTGTGAAAGAGATTGTGGAGAATTGGTATCATTTCCTCCTTTACTATTTGTTAAAATTCACCAGTGAAACCATCTGGACATGGTGCTTTCTTTTTATATTTTTATTTTTCAGAATTTAGGTTTTTGATTTTTGGTTTACATTATTTTCTAACATGTGCATTTAATGATATAAATTTCTTCCCAGGATGCATCCTACCTTATAAAGTTGTATTTTTTTCATTGAATTAAAATATTAAAACAAATTCTCCCAAGACTTTGCAGTTGAGTCCTGTGTTATTTAGAAGTATTCTGTTTAATTGTCAACTATTTGGTGGATTATTCATCTATTTTTCTGTTATTAACTTGTATTTTAATCCCATTGTAATCTCAGAAAATGCCTTGCATGATTTCTATTCTTGTACACTTATTAAGATGTACTTTATGACTTAAGAGGTGGTCTTTTTTGGTGAATTTGAAATTTATGTGAACTTGAAAAGAATATGTATTCTGCTATAGTGGGGTAGATTATTCTATGAATTCAATCAGATCAAGTTGATTAATAGTTCTGCTTTTGTCAACAATGTCCTTACTATTGCTGTAGGTGCCAAAGGCTTCAAATTCTTCTAGTGTCCTCTTTTCGGCCTCCTCTGTTGACTTTAGGCTTCCCTATGTATTTCTCCTTCAAGAGAGCACGTGTCTTAAAGCTATTTCCACTGTACTCCACTGTTTTTATTCTGGAATCCTGTTAATGTAGTTGTAAGGTTTGGGGAGAGAAAGCATACCATAATCTTTTTTTTTTTTTTTTTTTTGAGACAGAGTCTCACACTGTTGCCCAGGCTAGAGCACAGTGGTGCAATCTCGGCTCACTGCAAGCTCCTCCTCCCAAGTTCACGTAATTCTCCCGCCTCAGCTTTCTGAGTAATTGGGACTACAGGTGCCTGCCACCACACCCGGCTAAGTTTTTTGTATTTTTAGTAGAGACGGGGTTTCACTGTGTTAGCCAGGATGGTCTCGATCTCCTGACCTTGTGATCCACCCACCTCAGCCTCCCAGAGTGCTGGGATTACAGACTTAGGCCACTGCGCCCGGCCCAAGCATATTATAATCTTAAGATTAAGTGACAGTCCTTTAGTCAGAGTTGTTTGAACCGGAGCAACTCCATCTTGAATAGAGGCTGGGTAAAATAACTCTGGAACCTACTGGGCTGCATTCCCAGACAGTTAAACATTCTAAGTCAGAGGTTGGCACAAGATACAGGTCATAAAGACCTTGCTGATAAAACAGGCTCCAGTAAAGAAGCTGGCTAAAACCCACCTGAACCAAGATGGTGATGAAAGTGACCTCTGGTTGTCCTTACTGCTACACTCCCACCAGTACCATCAGAGTTTACAAATGCCATATAGATCGGGTGACATTAGAACACGAGACCTGAATCAAGGGAGTGAGAAGGCTACATGGAAATCTGTTAATAAGACACTCCAAGGAGGGGCATCTTTGAGTCAGGAACAAATGTGGCATATTCATCAAATAATCCTGTTTGACTTTAGCAAAATTAACAGAGATATGGTAGGATACAAGGTTAAGAGGTGGACAGAGACCAAAATGTGTGTATTCTCATCACACTTATAATAAAACCTAAATTTTTGTCAGGTTATAGACCCCAATAAGAGAACACATGGTAAAATGTTAAAAAGTAGAATGTTGTGATCATTTAATTGTTTAAAAAATTGTTTTGGCTGTCATGTGGAGTCAAAAACGATATTTGTTCCTGTAGAGGAGCAAAAGTGAAAATCGTGTTACCAATTAAAACCTTTTTAAATTAGTCTATGCTTCAAGTGATGGTGACTAGGACAAAGTTGGTAGCAACAAGAAAGCAGTCAAAATGATCAGATCTGGGTTGTGCATTTTGAATATAAAGCCAGAATGACTTGCTGATGATTAATGTGTGTGATGGAGGAACTGAAAATAGCTTCTAGGTTTAGAATTTGAGGAACCAGAGAAACTTTTAGCAGAATGGGGAAAACTGGAACTGACAATAAAAAAAAAAAAAAATACAAGGGAATCTTCAGTGGACATTTTTATATGTGGTGTATATCTTTATTTGAGATGTCTATTAGACATACAGATGAAGATTTCTAATGCAGTTGAGTATATGAAATCCAGGGGAAAAGATAAGGCTGGAGATATTAATTTAGTAACCATAAGTGTAGTGATACCCAGCAGGGAAAGTCTTAGAAAAATATAGAAACATAAATTGGGCTCTTCCTTTACAATAATAATAAAAAAAAATAAGTCCACGAAGGTAGTAGAAAGCATTTAGTACACAAGATTCTGCAGTGCAAAGTAAAACAGGGAGGTACAAGCTGCAAAGTATAGCTCAATGCTGGATAAGGAATTTTTAGCAAGAATATTTTTCCTTCTGGTGAGTATATGCTATCTAACTTCTTCCACAAGGAACATTTTCTAGAGAACATCATTTCCACTCAATTATATTAAAATAGAAGAAAGGGCAAACAGAGAATTGAAATGCATGCACTTTAGAGAAGACACATAAAGCGGAACAGTTTTGACTTTAAAAGAGCAATTCTCATCTGTGGCACTGTTTATTCAATAATTTCCATTTTTACCAACTGCAAGACTAAGGTCACCTTATTGTAAAAGATTAGGAAATAAACAATGATACACCATTAAGAGACTAAATATATCAGTTGTAAACAGAAGAGGAAGCACTGGGAAGTGTATGAAGGACCTTTAATAGTCATTTTCTGTCTATGCTGTTCTTTTTTTTTTTAAAATGGGATTTATCCTTTACAAGGGTGCTTTGGCTTGGCCTACTTATCTGAGTGATATGTAAAGTAATTCAAAGTTCTGGGAGCTTCAAAAGTTGCCATGATTTTTGAGTTACTTCTTTGATTTTTCTGCCATGTTTGCAGTAATGTGATGCTCCAGACCAACGACTTTTCTTGCCTGTATAATAGTGCTATAGCCCATAGTAGGTCTAGGCCAACTTACCTGAGTTTAAGAGAAAATCTTTCTATGTGTAACAGTCACTGACAATGAGATATACAGGATTTGGGTTCTCTAATGAATAAAGAATCAATGTAAATGATCTGAAGAGTTGTGATATTATATTTTGTTTCACTCTAAATAATGTGTAATGAAGAAAACCAATTCTCATGGTGTATTAGTCCATTTTCATACTGCTATGAAGAAATACCTTAGACAGGGTAGTTTATTAAGAAAAAGAGATTTAATGGATTCACAGTTCCACATGGCTGGAGAGGCCTCACGATCATGGTGGAAGGTGAAGGAGGAGCAAAGATACATTTTACATGGCAGCAGGAAAGACAGAGGTGCTGAGCAAAAGGGGTAAATGCCCTTTTCAAAACCATCAGATCTCATGAGAATTCACTATCATGAGAACAGGATGAGGGTAACTGCCTCCATGATTCAATTACCTCTCACTGGGTCCCTCCCATCACATATGAGGATTACAGAAACTATAATTCAAGATGACATTTGGGTGAGGACAGAGCCAAACCATACCACATGGATAGATATCCTTGTGGTGTCCAGCCCTGCAGTCTTAACTTGCACAACATCCTTGGGTGTTCACCAGCTCTTCACCCTTTTGCCTGTCTTTCCACAAAACCCACCTAGGGCTACATCCCAGGCAAAAAGAGAAAGGAAACTATAGCACTTTAACTTAGTTTCCTCTCTACAGACTAAATGGATACCCGTCAGAATGGTTTTTTAGAATAATAATAGATTCATAGGATTCTTAGGGTTGCAGTTCAGGGTCTTGCTCTCCACAGATCCAGAACCCATTTTATTTCTCAGCTTCTACTTTGTGAATTTTGTCATTAGAAGGTTTCTCTTTTCTTGTAGGTTGCTGCTGGTAAGATTTTAGCTAATTTTACCATTATTTACTAAATTTAAATAGATAAGCTAGATTATGTAATTTTATATCACTCTTCCATGTTTATTCTTATTTTCACCTCCAATTGTTTATCTATGAAAATAACAGTTCCTATACAACAACTTTTAAAAAATAAAATTCCCTAAAACTATGCCAAATACTAGGAAGAAAGGTATTGTAAGGGAAAGCATGGTGGCTTCCAAATTGATAAGATTTGACTCTCAGATTTTTCCAAGTAATGACTGTGTGACTTTGACAGATAACTTAACTTCTATGAGCATGAAATTTAGCACTGGGTTAGTAAAACATCTAAATTAATTATAATATATAAGGCATCCAGTGTAGTGACTGACACGTTATAAATTTTAAAGAGTATCCTCACTATATAAATACATCACATTTAGCTTTGCCATCATCTCAACATCATTTTACAATGTGAGTAACAAGATAGGATATTTCACTCAATATAAAGGTTTCAAAAGAATTTAAAACTTACATCAAGCTAGAAATTGACATTCACTTTAATGGCAATCAGTTTTTTATTCTGTGGAAGATGCTTTTTCTGCACTGCCTCACACCAACACAACCCCATCTATAATTATGGCTGTAGCTGCAAAGGACTGCTCTGTATGGGCTTTGGCTCATATTTTACCTTTTAAACTTGATATATAGTTATTGATCAGTAGCATGTTTTCTCTTCAATCCCGGTAATTTAGGAAAATCAAAACAAATTCTGTTTTATACGAAAAGGACAACAGCGAACATTTACTGTCATGCCCTAGGCTGCCTTAATTATCACAATTTGGGTCATAATATAATCTAATGAATCTTTATCTCTCGATTTCCTAAAGAATATTATGCTAGTCCATTATGTGATGAGATCAAATTACTTGGCTCTAGTGATCAGGCAATTCTATGTAAGATAGATGCATGGCAAGATATGGGAGAAAATATCACAATGTTTAAAATCCTGCCTCACCAAAAAAGTGTTCATGAGTTCAATGTTATGAAGCATATCAAAACATTCTGTCAAAAGTAGAGAACAAATTGTTGCACCTTGAGCCTCTACATAAGAGGCATAATATTTAGTAGGTCTTTGAATTTTAAAGACAATATATACTACATCTGGTTATACTGCCAAAATTTATGAGATGATGCAGGAAGATTCCAGTTTCATGTGGGACCTAAACAACGATGGGCTCTATATGGGGAGAGACTATCAGCATAAGCTGTTCTAGACTTAAAGGACATTATTCAGAATACCTAAAAGTGCTGTATCTTGTTGCATCCATGAGTGTTACAGGTGCTTTGTGGAGCCTCAAAAAGACTACAGAGCAAGGCCAGGTCATATGTAGCAGAAAACTACTTACCATATGGAAAATAGTGCTCTCGATATGTTATTGGGCCCTGAAGTCAAACATACTGCCTATAAAATGTTGGGAAACATCAGATACTCTAAGGATTAGATTAATGCAACTAAAATAACAATTTTTTATATAATAGAAAGTTTCCATTTTGTATAACATTGGGCAGTAAAATGTTTATAAAGATGTTACATGAAGATGTAGTCTAGACTCATATAACTTGCCTCTTTTGCACAGATTCCTGTCTCTTATCCACATCTGTGTTCTCATGTGGAATTCCTTACAGCTACCTACCAAAAGAGGAATATATCTTGGACCTAGATAAGGATGGGTTTCCCTGTTATATTGATATGAGCTAAATATGGAATGCTACCACACCAAATCCACTCTCAGTAGTCACTCTAGAAGATAGCATGCCATGGGTAAGGATCTGTCCAATGATTATTGCTGTGAGCCATTCACATGGTTTTTCACAGTTATAGAGGGTAACATTGTCTAAGGTAAGGACATGCATGGACACAAACAGTGGAGAATGGCTTGACTTTTTGGTCATGAGTGTAAAACAAGCAAGATTGAAAAATCAACAACGACATCTAAGAGGAAGTATATCAGTAGACATTTGGGAGTGGGTAAGCGTGAAGATTTTGTGTCTCCTGCAAATTCCCACCACAGAGTATTTTCTACAGAAAAGTCATTTACCAAACAGGTGAATGTAATGCTTTACCTGGTGGTGGTTAGCCAGCCCGTATTCTTGACTACTCTGTGTAACAGTCCCATGAATGCAGGGGGCCATGGTGGCAGGCAGGGTTATATAATACAGGACTCCAATATTATAGAACATCTTCTCATTAAGAATGACCTAGAGGAAACAAGAGAGAAAGGGGAACAGGTACCAGGTTCTTCTTAACAACAAGCTCTCATGGAAACTACAGAGGCAGACCTTACTCACTCAACACCCCCCACTCAATAGGGAGGACATTAATCTATTCATGAGAGGTCCACCCACAAGGCCCAAACACCTCCCATTAAGCGCCACTTCCAACATTGGGCGTTACATTTCAGCATGAGATTTGAAGGAAAGACTCAAAGAAACTCTACTATATGTAGTATACAATGGATGATTCACATAGTTTCAAAAGATAGGAGTGTGCTCCAATGTATATTCCGAGAGGTGCCACATATTTGCCCCCTATTCTTTCTCTACTGCTTCCACCCTGTTCCGCCAAATTCCAGCCCCTCACCCCTCTAGGTAATTGATCTCATTAGTTTTTTATTTATTCTCCTTGTGTGTGCATATCTGTACATATGTATTTTCTCTTCTTGTTTACACAAAAGAGTACTATATATATAATATATATTACATATATATATTCCTTTGCACATTTCTTTTTATTTTCTTATTAATATAAGCTGGAAATCACTCCATTCAGCTCCTGAAAATATTATTCCTTATTTTACAGTTGGACAGCACTCCAATATGTGGATGGAGCACATCTTTTTCAACTATTATTTACATTGGGGCATTTAAGTTGTTTACAACATTTTGGAATTGTAAATCTTGCTGTTATAAATGAGTTTGTACAGATGTCTTTTTATGTTATTGGAGTTGAATCTTCATGGCAAATTTCTAGACATGTGTCAGAAGCTAAGCTTATTCATATATTAATTAGATACTATAAAAAGTTCCTTCATATGGGTGTTTTAATTTATATTACTACTAGAATTATATGAAAGTACCTGTTTCCCCAGCCACATTAACAATTGTAATAATTGTTGTTATTTAACCAATTTTAGAGATGAGAAATAATATCTCATGTGTGATAGAAATTTTCATTTCTCCAGTTATGAGATGGAACATCTTTTCATATGTTTAAGGGATATTTTATATATTTTTCATGAATTGATTGTTGACCCTTCTAACCTATTTTTCTTTCATGAGCTGATTAATTTTTTGAGACGGAGTCTTCCTCTGTCACCCAGGTTGGAGTGCAGGGGCTTGATCTTGGCTCACTGCAAGCTCCGCCTCCCGAGTTCATGTCAATCTCCTGCCTCAGCCTCCCTAGCAGCTGGGACTACAGGCACCTGCCACCACGCCCAGCTAAATTTTTGTATTTTTAGTAGAGACGGGGTTTCACCGTGTTAGCCAGGATGGTCTTGATCCCCTGACCTCGTGATCTGCCCACCTCGGCCTCCCCAAGTGCTGGGATTACAGGCCTAAGCCACTGTGCCCAGCTCAGCTCATTAATTTTTAAAGAATAAAATAATAGCTTCCCATGATTTCTTCTAAAAATTTTATTGTTACTTATATTTAATTTGCAAAAGTATCTAATCTAGTAATCTGAATAAGGTTGCATTTGTAGATTCTGCAGGAGCTGTGAGAATTACTCAGTGTCATTTGCACTGCTTAGTAGAGTCAAAGACCTTATTATTAGTCCATCTATTTTCAAATTTGGAGTTCTTCTAAATATGAAATATTTATATTGCAAACAAACACTCTTTGGGGAGACTAAATCATTAATACATTATCTCTTTTAGATGGGCAATAAGACATCCATGTTCCAATAATTCTGAATATGAATTAATAGGTACAAATATATTTATGTGAAATTTGAGTAATTGCGTGCATGTTAGAGAGTTCTCACTACATAACATAAATGAAATTCAGTATGTGATTAGGAAGTTCAATTAATCTTTTGAACTGTACTACTTATGCTATCATTCATAGCTTAACATTTTTAATAGTATAGTAATCTCTGATTTTTTTCATTGCATGTTCACACAACTAATAATATAATACTTTATAATATAAGAATATTAGTTCACAGAACTAATATCTTCAAAACTGCTTGCCTTTCCTTGCTTTTTTACTTTACCTAGTCTTTTGTAAAGATTTCCGATTTTCCACTCCATCTCCCTCAAACTCCTTTCATCCTCTGGCCCTGTTTCAGTTTAGCATCTTAGCTTGATATACAAATTGGTGACATTTCTGATTTAGATATGTAGATTTATTCTCATAATCTAAGAAAATACTGTATTTTCCCATATGACTTCCTAAGGTAATTTTATATTTACCAGTTTGAAAATACAAAATCAAAAATGTATGGTTTGGATCTGGAAATGTCTGATTCTTTACAACATTAGTAAAAATGTGTAACTACATTTTCTCTAAAATTGAAGTATTTGAAATACCAGAACTTTTTATAAAGACAGATATGAGAACTGCCTCAAAATTTGAGCAAATAATACTTCCAGAGGATAAATACAATTTATTTCTTATAATTAGAGTACAATTAGGCTTGTTCCTTCTATAGCTATATCATGAGGAAAGCTATTTTTACTTTTGGAGAGAAAGCCATTTGTTTTTCTGGCTATTGAGTGTTGTGGGTAGTTGAGCTTCAAGGAAAAATCACTGGATTTAAAACTGCTAGATCTGGATAGACTCGTGATGCTGCTAACAAGATACTGTGTTGCTTATTAGCAGTTTGACACAGTCCTTAAGTTAGACTAACTTTAGGTATTTTAATATGATTATATGTGCATTGAATTTGATTAATTTAATTCCATTACTTAATCATCTTTATAGCTATTAGACACTGTGATTTAAAATAAAAGCTTCTGAGCTGAGTGCAGTGGTGCATGCAGTGGTTGAAACTACATGGGAGGCGGAGGACGGAGGATCACGTGAGCCCAGGGGTTGGAATTTAGCCTAGGCAACACAGGGAGACCTTGTCTTTAAAAAATAAAATAAGATATTAACTTTTGTAGGAAACTATACTTATTTTCTTTGTTAGCTGCAAATATTATCACATACTTCCTAGATTTTTGGATTGATTTAGATAATATTTTAACATGCTGGTCATATGTGCATACAAATGGCAAGGATTATTATTATAATCCTAAATGTCAAGGTCATCATTGTAGTTTATAAGCTTTCAGGCACTGCTCTATTAAGAATTTGGTCTCTAAAGAAAACCAAGATTTGGGTAGGGCGTTGTGGCTTACACTTGTAATTCCAGCACTTTGGGAGGCCGAAGAGGGTGGATCACGAGGTCAGGAGATTAAGACCATCCTGGCCAATATGATGAAATCCTTTCTCTACTAAAATACAAAAAATTAGCCAGGCTTGGTTGTGCTCGCCTCTAGTCCCAGCTACTTGGGAGGCTGAGGCAGGGGAATTGCTTGATCCCAGGAGGTGGAGGTTGCAGTGAGCTGAGATTGCACCACTGCACTCCAGCCTGGCAACAGAGTGAGACTCTGTCTCAAAAAAAAGAAAAGCAAAGCAAAGCAAGATTTATATGTGTAATATATATTTTATATTTTATATAGTAGATATTATATATAACATACTGAATTATGTATGTATCTCATACATACATATGTATTTCACCATACCTGTTTTTACTCTATAATGAATGATTTTCAGATTATTTTTTGGTGGAATAGAAGAATAACTATGAATAATGGCTATAAATAGAAGTATGACTATAAATAATTAAATATAATCATTAAATTAATTTGACCATCATATATAGCTCACAGATAATTTTCAGGTTTTCACCCAAAAGGTATCACCTGGTTTTCAAATTTTAATGATCAGAAATCCTCATATAGAGGATTATGAGAAAGCAGAGCTCTTCCAAATGTGTTCCTGTGCTGGGCAGACAAGTGAAAGTAAACTTAGTTCTCCACTGGCTGGCAAGAAGCCTGGACTTTAATACGTGAGGCAGGCAACTTTCTCATTGAATAGTTCTCTACGCAAGGTGTTCAGAGAGGTCTATTTGGCCTGCTGAGCAAATCTCTGAGGCACTGTCTTTCTGGCCCTCTTCAACTTTTTAAAGGAGTTCACTTCCATCTGATCCAAGTGAGGTGGCCTCTGTCTAAAAGAGACATCCTGGGGGAAAGTCAGTACTGACTGAACTATCTTCAAAACTGCTTGCCTTTCCTTGCTTTTTACTTTCCCTAGTCTCTTGTAGGGCTTTCCTATTTTCCACTCCATCTCCCTCAAACCCCTTTTATCTTGTCCCTGTTTCAGTTTAGCATCTCAGTTTCATATGCAAATTGGTGACATTTCTGGTTTAGATATTGTCTTTCCTCTGTGGTGTGGTGGTGTTAAGTCTTAATTATTCCTAAGAAACTCCTGCATCAAGCAAATGTTCAAGGTGATTATGGCAGCAGATGAAGGCAGCCACAAACACAAACAGGCATGTTTAGCCCTGTGGTGGGCTTTGGAGACTACAAAAAGTGTGGAGGAGATAAGCTCCCCTATCAGACCTGTTTGTAATGTGTCACCCATTAAGACCTCCCTTTTCCTCTTCCAACTATACAAAGGAAATACACATTTCTAAAGAAAATATATGTTTAAAAAGTTAAATATAAAAATTAGAAATCTATGCTAATAGTGTTCGTGTGTGTGTGCGTGTGTGTGTGTGTGCATGTGTGTGTGTGTGTGTTTCCTAGAGACAGGGTCTTGCTCTATCACCCAGGCTGGAATGCAGCAGCACAATGATGGCTCACTGCAGCCTCAAACTTCTGGGCTCAAACAATCCTTCCACCTCAGCTTTCTAAGTAGCTAAGTCCATGGGCCCACACCACCACTCATAGATAATTTATTTTATTTAATATTTCTGTAGAGACAGGATCTTGCTATGTTGCCCAAGATGGTCTCAAACTCCTGGTTTCAGGCAGTCCTTGCCTTGGCCTCCCAAAACGCTGGGATTACAGGTGTGCCCTACCATGCCCAGCTAATATTACAGCTTGTTTTAGGGGGAAAATTTTCACTGCCACAATACCACTATGAGCAAAATTCACAAATTTTAAAGTGGCTCTCCTACAGATGAAGCTATTTCACATGCTTTTCTCATGTAACCTCCATATGCTGTCTTTTGAGATATATATTCTCATTTTAGATTTCCTAGGGGGAAATCAAAGTTCAGAAATGTTCTGGAAAAAGACATGTTAACATCAGATAAGAAGGGACTGGAGTAAGATTTGAGTCTAGATTTCAGGCATGTGAATTACTAACTCTGCCAAGCTCTCCCTTCATTTGCCCTGGCCTGCCTTCCTCATTACACATATTGATCTAGAGTGGAATACCTAGCTACCATATCCTACCATTTTGATAATGGCATCTGCTCAAATTGCATATGAATATGTCCTATTACTGTGTTGTTTTTAAAGACAAATCAGTTGTCTTGGGTAACAGTACCATTGTCCAGTTAGATCCTTTAGTCCTGATTCTAGTTGTAGACTACCAACCAATACCTTGACTTAATATCTTACAGACAAGCCAATGGCTTATATCAATATCAACGTGCATTTTAAATATTTAATTATATGGTACATCACTTCTCTATGTAATGAATTTTAATTATATGTAGGCAACATTATGTTCCTAAAAAGAAGTATATACAATAATATTTTAAATATACTTGAGAAATTTTAAAGGTCATTTTTTAATCTTATAATACCATTTTTAGCAAATCATCATACTGAAATTATATCCAAGAAGAGAAACTTGGGTTTTGGGGTTAATTTTTGAATTAAGATTTCAAACTATGGTGCCATTCTTGAATATTCCTATGATTCATGTGTCAGCCAAGGTAGCTTTGTTAAATTACAAGCTTTGCTAAATTAGAGTCATTTTGTTTAAAAGCTACCTAGGCTTTGAGATTTTTTAAAGAAGTGATTATATTTAAACCAGGGGTCATCAAACTTTCTGTGAAAGGCCAGATAGCAAAAATTGGCTTTGCAGGCTATAGGTCTCTGTTGTAATGACTCAAATCTACCATTGTAGATGGAAAGCAGCCAGCAAATTGGCTGTGTTTCCCTGAAATTTTATTTCTAAAAACAGGTGGTGGGCCAGATTCACCAGGTTTCAGTTTGCCTACCCCTGATTGAAACAACTGCGTACTCAATGGGAAGCTGATTTCACTGGTATTAGGCAAATTAAAGCTGAGATGATAAACTTAAAAAACTAAATTTTAAAATATTTTAACAAACAAATCAGCTTATTCTTATTACAAATCATTATTGTCATCTGTGATACTTAGAATCATTTGTTTAAAATCATGTAATTCATTTTGAAATTTAGTAATCATGATGAAATAATTTAAATTCTTCATTCTGCTCAGGGTTTGAGTCAGTCAGAGGGTATCGTTCTCACACCTGTACCCAAAGGTGAGCATACAGAATAGCAGTCATTCCTCTTCCATGACCTGGAGTACAGCACAAAATCGAATCTGCCTCTCAAGATGATTTAAAGACAGGGAAAGCCTGAGAAGAATTGTAAAGTAATTGAATTTTCAGTTCAGTCCTGTCCACTTTTCCTTTCTATTCTCATCTCCCCACTTTTGGTGCATGAGTTTTTCCTCTCAGGTACAAGTTCCCATATGACAGCAATACCTCTACCACCCTGAAGCATTCTGCCAATGTCTGGGAAGCATCTCTTTCTATATTTCATGTCTTAAAAATTTAACTTGCAACATCAATTTGTGAACGAGTTTTCCAAAAGAGCAGTTAGTTATGTAGTAATCATATAACATATTTCTGGTTTAGTAAAGGGATTCCTTAAGTTGAAATTCTTGATCAAAGAAATTAGTCTGTGTTCATTGATGTTTTAGTACCATGGCAAAGAAAAATCTGCAAGTGATTCATCATAAATCACACACTTTTGCTAGTAGCTTATTTTATTTACATTTTATGACAGTCCCCTTAGGCGACTGTTAGAAATCCGACCAATTTCCAACATTCCCCTAACTACCCTTCCATTTCTCAGGGAGGATAAAAAAATGATATAAGCTACTAGTCAGCCCACAAATCAGTTTATTTGTATGTTTATTAAAAATTTTACTTTCTGGTCATTTTCTAAACATGTCGGTCTAAACCTGTTGATCATTTGCATAGACTCTCTGAGGGTTCCAGATTTGTTTACATTATTCTCCAGAAAGGACTTTTCTTTTCCATGGGGATGTTGCTGAAAGAACATTTGAATGAGCAAAAGGGCCAAGGGTAAGTGCAACTCTCAGGCCTTCTAAGAAATGTATAGGAAGACAGCCCAGGAGATGGCACTGACATCACTTCCTTTGCCACTTAGACTTGTGCAGATCTTTTAGGAATACAGTCACGTGCTGCATAACGTTGTTTCAGTCAACGAATATGCGTTTCAGTCAAGCTCCACAAAATTATAATGGAGCTGAAAAATTCCTGTCTCCCAGCGACATGGTTGCCATTGACATTGTAGTCCAATGCATAACTCACTTGTTTGTAGCATTCTTGGTGTATATGAACCTACTGTGCTGCGAGCTGTCTAAAAGTGTAGCACATACAGTTATGCACAGTACATAATACTTGATAAGAAAAATAAATGTTTCTGGCTTATGTATTTACTGTAATATACTTTTCTTGTTATTTTAGAGTGTAATCCCTCTAGTTATAAGAAAAATAAAAGTTAGCTGTAAAACAGCTTCAGGCGGGTTCTTGAAAAGGTATTCCAAAAGAAGGCATTGTTATAGGTGATGACAGCTCTATGTGTGTTGTCCTTGAAGACTTTCCAGTGGGAAGAGATGCAGAAGTGAAAGGCAATGATATTATCCTGACCCTCTATAGGTCTAGACTAGTGTGTGTGTTTGTGTCTTATTTTTAAATGAAACATGTTTTAAAAGTATAAGTAAATTTAAAAAGTTTTAAAAATAGAAAAAAGTTTGTAGAATAAGGATGTAAAGAAAATCCTTTTGCACAGCTGTACAATGTGTTTCTATTTTAAGCAAAGTGTTATTACAAAACAGTCCAAAAGTTAAAAAAAAATCAAAGTTCATAAAATAAAAAAGTTACAATAAGCTAAGGTTAATTCATTATTGAAGAAATAAATTTAGTGTAGCCTAAGTGTACAGTGTTCATGAAGTCCACAGTTACATAATGTCCTAGGCCTTCACATTCACTCAGCACTCACTCACTAAGTCACTCAGAGCAACTTCCAGTCTTGCAAGCTCCATTCATGATTAGTGCCCCATATTGGTGTACCATGTTTTATAATACCTTTTATACTTTATTTTTATTGTACTTTTTCTATGTTTCGATTTGTTTAGATACACAGTTACTTACCGTTGTATTACAGCTGTCTACAGTATTCAATATAGTCATATGCTACAAAGGTTTGTAGCTTAGAAGCAATAAGCTATACCATATATCCTAGATGTATAGTGATCTATACCATCTAGGTTATGTAAGCACACTGTTTTCACAATGATAAAATTGTCTAAAATGCATTTCTCATATCATATCTCATCCTTAAAGGCATGACTTTATAAACACCAGAGGAGTAAACAGAAGTGTGAGCAATTGCTAGTGGAGAGATTGAGATCTCAGCACTTAATGTACCTACACTTATTCCAGTTAGACTGACCCAATGTAAGACTCATAACCTGACAACATGATCAGGCATTCAGCACAAGGATTATGATAAATGTGTCTGGACTGGTCTCAGACAGGGGTCCCTTGCCTTTCATTAAGGTCTGAACAGAACCCTAGAGAGTGAGAAATTTTAGGTAACATCAGTATCTTACTACAACTCTAACTCCATGTTATCTAATTTCTATCACCTGCAAAACCCCTAACCTATTACATTATACTAGTTGATTTATATATATAGATGATTATTAATTATCCACTGACTACTTAAATCAAAATCACTGTGGTTTATGCTTAAAAGGAATATTCTTGCACTCTGTTAAAGTATTCTGAATTTGAATCTATAGAGCTGTAATCCATGTAATCTATATGTAAACCTGCTTTCCTGGTGATTCTTATGAACACTACACTTAAAAAATGACTGGCATATCTTTTATAAATCCTTTAAATAACTGTGCAAATAAGGTGTTATTTCCATTTTATGGATGAGAAGTTTAAGGTTGTGAGTGGTAATATAATTACTTTAATATCATTTATTTAGTGAGAACCATGCAATATTGGAACATATGACTACTTTCTCAAAAATACCAGAAACAGTATGGCATAGTGGATGCTCAGTGTGTTGTATGATACCTATATGATAAATTGCAAAGATATATACTGATTTGAATATAGAAATAAAAATCATGACTTTAAAAAGTAAATTTTAGCTTCTTTGCATATTTGCTGTTTATGTTTCACTTCAGAGCATATATTATTACTAATCTTTTTGTTGACCTAATCAGTTTCAAGCTGTCTTCAATTAGATATTATTAATTAGAGATGAGATGCCTAAAGAGATCCAACTGACAAGACATTGTTTATCTTCTGAAGAAAGCACACATTTATTATACAGGCAGGTCAGAAGTTGATACTTCCATGCATGTAAGTCTACATAGAACAAAGCTATCCATCTACTTCTACCGTACTTAAAACTACTCAGGGAGAGAGGAAAGACCAATGTTTTGGAAAGACGTGGAATTAGTCTCAGAACCAGCTGCTTGATGCAGCTGCTAAAATAAAACTGGTTGATAAAGCAGTGTTGGTGACAGTGGGTACTTCCTTGCCTTAATTGGATAGACTTCCAAGTGGCAATTGCACTTTTAAGTTAGAAAATTATCAGGCACTACCACTTCCAAATTGTTTACCTTGAGACTAGGCAAGTGAATTGGGCAAGAAATACAAATAATTTTAGAATAGAAGAGATGACATTTCCAAACATGGACTTAAGCTACAAAATAAAAGATTGAAGGTGCTGAATTGGTAATTTCCTGGAACTGAAGAAACATGTTCACTATGCTCCACACCCCCAAATATCTACTCTCCACATTGCAAAATGCAGATGTTTCAGACAAGATAATAATTTCCTTTGTTCATGGCTCTGCTCCAGGTTCACAGATAAACAATTATTATAGAACATTAAAGTTTTAGAATATGATCGTCTTTTTAAGTTCCCTAGCTGAGAGACAATAGTAATAATGGTTTAGCTTGGAATAAGTAAAATAATCTTTGATGAAGTCTTCTAGATGGCTGGAATCCATTTTGCTTGCTTTGTTTTCAGTTGTTGAGACTGCCAAGGAAATACTTTGTTTTATTTGTTTGATTGTTTTTGCAATATTAACTTCTTGATGACAAGAAATGTAATTAAATAGAGATAAAAGGAATCTTTGGTTAAGTCTAATAATCATTGATCACAACATAAATTCATATTACAAAGATCTGGCAAAGAAGGGAAACAGCTTTTTCATATTAGTAAACATCAGACATTTAGAGTTGTGTTCATGTGAATGTTGATTATAGTAGTGAGGTTTTCTGTGATCACTAAAGAGAAGACACCAGGGTGGATCATTTTGAAGTAGACATTTCAGGAAATAAACTATTTGATTTTTTCTTTCTTTATTTTTTTATTTCTTTCTTTGTTCTTCCTTTTTCTTATTGCCTTTTTATTAGAAATATTAAATATATAACATCTAATGTTTATATTTCATTAAATTTGTTTATCTTAAACTGTGGTTCTTACTTTTGTTAATGATTATTCTTGTAGAGATATCTGCCCCCAACTCTGCTACAAATACAGAGTGTTGGCAGGAGAATATGAATAAATAAAATTTAAAAGGTAGACATAAACAAAATAAGATAACTATCTCTACGGACCAGGAATTAGAAGATAAAAAAATACCAAAGCCACAGTCTTGTCTTTATTCTGTAATAGAGAGAGGCTGCCTTCTACAGTATAGGGCATTATATAAATACAAGCAGCAATCTCTGATATTTTTGAGGCATCTATTCACAATTACTGGAGACTCTTCCAGGGTCCTATCAAATAAGAATGCCAAACTCTACAGAGAAACCCTGGCCAGTCTCACTTCCTAAAATGGAGTTCAGGCTCACAGCTGGAAACAGGAACTAATGCAGCTCCAAAGAAATAGCTTGGGCTATGGTGCCCATTGTTGTCAATATTGACTTTTTTCTTAATTCAGTGTCCAGGGTTGGTTATATAATTTGCAAGGTCTAGTGCAAAATGAAAGTGTGGGGCTCTAGTTCAAAATATAAGAAAAAGGTTCTGTTTAGTGTATCAAAGTATAAAATGTTTCCTTTATCTATGATGTATTTTTCAACTTATGTCTTTCAGGGTGTTTGTTTTGTTTTGTTTTCGTTTTGCTATTCTATGTCCTTCTATCTAAAAAAATTAAAAATTTAAATTACGACAATAAATTTTCACATTCATTTTTGTGTTGTGCAGTATCAATTTAAAATACAAATATAAAAGCATTTAACTGATACATAGAATCACCAAAATTACATACTACATATTTCATAGTATACACATGCATGTATATTTTGTTAATACCAACAGTAGAAACACTGCACAAAACTAACTCAACTTTTCTATTTATCGTATCAATATAAACACATTTTACTAACACTCTCTACCTATTACTTACCAGTGAGTATATAAGGATCAAATGGAGGAGAGACTATGAATTGTCTCATGTTTCTCTTCTATGTCTTCATTTTCAGCATAAGCGGTTGACTAATATAGGAAAGAAACTTCTGAGTAAGAAACAATATAACAGGACTCTTTGGTTGTTCATATTTCTTAGAAATCTGTAGACTTCCTTCTGTGTTTGCAGCCAGTTTTTGTTGGAACAGAAATTATGGCCTCTCGGTGCTACTAACAACTCTGCTTAAACAGAACACATTTACCTTGTACTTGTACCACTTATTGAGAGCACACAGGGACTCTGTGCTTATGGGGCACCAGGAGGACTCTATGTGCATGGGCATTAACCAACAGAGGCATGCATATTGTACACAGGTCTGCTCATATGCATGCTCCATTGTCCCTTCAGATTTCACTGACAAACACAAGTTCAAAGATAACATTAAAGACAGAAGAGCATTAAACCAAGGAAGGGACTCTTCTAAATTAGCAATCCAGTGCAACATTTTGTATTGCTTGCCCAAGAATCTAGCCCAGCCACTATTGCACTGGGGTAGGATTTGGGAGCCATCTGTGTAAGACCTGGTTTAGACATGAGCTTCTGGAGGGAAGGGGGAGAAAACTAGAAAAAGGGCTAGTAAAAAGGGAAGGCTGATAATCAAGGTCAATACAGAGCCTAGAAACTAAAATTCTAAATACATAGGAGAACAAAGGAAGTGAACCTATACAATAACATTCTGTAAATTGATTCACTTTTCAAGATAAAAGCAATAATGAAAATTTTGAATAATTTAAAAATAATTACACTTAAGTCCTCAAAAACATGGAGAACATTTATGTGCATAAGCAGACACAAGAAATCACAAAATAAAAAAATAACACAACAAAATAAGAATAGAAGGATGAAGAAAACTAAATAATTGGAAACTGTCAAAATACAAAATAAAATAATTTTGGAAAACTCAACTACAACATAAAAAGTTCCAGAATGGGAATGATCCAAGCTAAAATAGTAGATTGGATGATAATAATAAGAAGAAATACATAGACTACAGTATTATATGCTTATATTTACTGTATATATATATATCCAAAATATTAACAGAAAATATCATATTAATTCTGACTGATATATTCAGTATAGATACGGTATTTCCAGTTAAGTTTTTGACAATTTTATTTTACAATGAATCTGAATCCAAACCACTGTGTAAAGAAGTTGTCCAGCAAAGTTATTGCAGGATAAATTCATTTTGAAAAAACACATACTGTATCTTGCAAAGTCTAATTTGTTATAGAGGATAATAAAGACACTTGAAATGTCTGATTCTAGTTTTAGTTTCAATTTGTAACATGAAAGTAGATTTATTTAATTATCTCCATCCCTAATTCACCTTAATCATGTCATTCTGAAGAGAGAATCTCATTGTGATAAATGTAGTTCCATATATTTAATTCTCAGTATGCAATAAAACGTTTGTTTTGGCCATCAACTGCTTTTACCAGCAAAATAACTTTTGTAATGATCCATAACTAGCAAATCTCCTCATTCTATTTGGAGTATGATATTTGTATGGATGAACAAAAACCAGAAATAGTAATGATGTACAATGTCTTCTGTGTTTACAGACCCGTCTTTTTTAAAAAAATTCTATTACTATATGGAAGTTAAGTATAGCACATTGGTGTTCCAATCTCTTGAAAAATATCTACAATTTCAGAAAACAACCTACCAGGGCAGAAGATGACACGTCTCCTATTATTCAAAAAATGTGCTGAAGATTGCTAAAGATTGATTCAACTTTTGCTGATGAGACTCCAGGCAGGATATTACCATAGCAGATACACTTATCCCTAGAGACTGTAATCCCAACTCTACAAAAGGCAGCACCACACAAAGCTAGCGTGTGGTTTTTTGTGGAGAAAAACTTGGAATGTAATGTTAACCTGACAATACGTCAGTAATATATTTCTATATCAGTTCAGAAGAAAATTAAATAGTATTATTGTCTCCATCTGTGAAAATTTTATTTGCTGTAATTTAAGAGCACATCATAATGATGCACAATTTCATTTTGTGCTACATTTTTTGGTATAGCCTTTGGCTTATTCATTTATTTATCTCGCTGTTGTTGGGCCAGAATCTGTAAGCTTGCTTTACATGAACTTGTGTCTACTAGCAGTTATGATGTAGAAACTACAATTTTTGATGTGTATGCTTTCACAAACATACCAAACCTTTTTGCTGACATTTCAAAAGTCTTTTTAGAGTGTTTGCTGGTACTCATTTTTTGCTTCAAGGAATCAAAATAACTTTTTAAATAAGATATATTGTTAAAGTCTTATTTATTTTCAAATTTCTTTCTTTTTTTTTTTTTGAGACGGAGTCTCGCTCTGTCGCCCAGGCTGGAGTGCAGTGGCCCGATCTCAGCTCACTGTAAGCTCCGCCTCCCGGGTTTACGATATTCTCCTGCCTCAGCCTCCCAAGTAGCTGGGACTACAGGCGCCCGCCACCTTGCCTGGCTAGTTTTTTGTATTTTTTTTTTTTTTTAGTTGAGACGAGGTTTCACCGTGTTAGCCAGGCTGATCTCGATCTCCTGACCTCGTGATCTGCCCGTCTCGGCCTCCCAAAGTGCTTTTCAGATTTCTTATGATGTATTTAGGGTAACATCAAGTGACAAATGATATTACTGTAAATATATTTAACAGTAAAAACATAGAGAATGCCTGTAACCTGGTGTCCTGAAAGCACCTAGGAAGTCTTTCACCATACCATAGAGAGAAGAAGGTGACATCCTAAAAGGAAGACAGTGATTACTCATGACAGAAGGTCTCTCTATGTTACTCAGGTTAGTCTAGAACTCAAGGGTTCAAAAATACTGCTGCCTCAGCTTCCCAAAGTGCTGGTATTATAGGCATGAGCCTCCCCACACCTGGCCTGAAGCTTAATATTCCAACTAGATAATCTGGGATAGGTGATCAGTAGACCATGATAGATTATTTTTAAAGTGTATTTGCGAAGAGTCTGCCATTGTTGTACTTTTCCAGCTTGCATTATAAAACTCTACATCAGGTTTCTTTAATTACTTGATCAGATAAGAAGGATACAATCATGATCAAAGCTGCCCTTTTGGAGCAGATTTCACACGTGTTTGAAACCAGCACAACTCTCCAATTAGCTTATACACCAATGTCATAGTGTAAGTATTTTCTAGATCTTAGCTGGACCTTTTAATAGAGTTCTAATTTTAAGCTGCATTTTATCTTTTTATTGTTTTTATTAGTGCTTATAAGAAGCTTTTGATTTTCCATTTCCCTGTACATAGGTGAATATTATAAAACACACACCATATGCTAAGCATTATTTAAATGTGTTCTCTTGTGTGTGAATACAAGGCTTAAAGAATGAAAGAGCAGCTACTCAATGAAGAGGAATAATTTTTACGTGAATAAAGTTAGTGAATTCTTAAAATATCTTCCACTAAAATGGTCAAATTCAATGGAATTGTTACAAGTTAAAACAAATATTTGAGTTCAGATCATTTCATCAAAGGCAAAATAAAATAGATCACTCTGAAAAATCTAAGATTCTAGTAAAATACATGCAATTTCTCAACTATATGGAGAAACTACTCATTAGTATTGTTTTCTTTCAGTGATGTTCATGCTTAACATTGCAGTAATCTTAATGCCAGTAAAGTGGCTCAATAGGTTATGTAATATTTTGTAGTTTCATCTGATGTTCTCTTCCGCTTAATATTAATATTTTAATTGAATGTGATGTAGCATTGTACCTGTTGTGGTAGATGTGTATCTTGCTCTATATTTGTAGGTGCGTCTTTGCTAGAAAGTTTTGTGGATTTAGACATCCAGCAGGCATTCTTGATATGTCTTTTTCTCTTAGCCCATGGCTTTTCATCAATCACCAAAACATGATAGTTCTGCCTCATAAAAACTCCTCACATTTAGCAATTTATTTTGATTTCTACTTACAATATCTTGCTATAAGCCACAATTATTTCTCGCCAGAACTACTATAAATTTCCAAACTAATCGCTGATGTGAAAAATGACCCCATTGGCAAATAGGCTATGATGGAAGAACTTTGAATGGAATATAAATCACAATTTATAAAGCATTACTGTGAGTCACAGAATAGAGACACTACCTAACCCAAACATGCAAGGCACACTAAACAAAAACATAAAGAAATTCTCATAAATTAATGACAAGACATCAGATAAACCAACATAACAGTAATTTGGCATGAGGTCATGTGTTCTAAAGAACATTTACTATTCCAGCAAATCACTTAGCTTACAAATGATGACTAAAGCCTGACAAAACTGTTTGACTAACTGTAACCCGCAAATCCTCTCAGTTTATTGTTTAACGCTTTTTTTTTTTTTTTGAGATGCTCAAAATTCTGCCAGACTGCTTTTCATCTTGTAAGCCAGTAAAGCTAACTTTGCTGCCAGTGTATCCCTGATGGTCTTTATTCAGTGGGATTTAATAAGTAGAGGTATCAACAGAATTTGGCAAGACCCTCAATGCTATGGAAGAGAACCCTTAACTTGGTTATTATAGTTGTTAATTTTATGTATCAACTTGCCTGGTTTAAGGGATATTTAGACAGTTGGTAACACATTGTTTCTAGGTATGTCTGTGAGGCTGTTTCCAGAAGAGATTAGCATTTGAATCAGTAAAATGAGTACAGAAAATCTACCGTCACCAATATGGGCCATTATCATCCAACTCACTGAGGGCCCAAATAGAACAAAGAGGCCGAGGAAGGGCACCTTCTCTCTTCTTGAGGTGGGACATCCATCTTCTGCACTCCAACATCAGAGTTCCTGGTTCTCAGACCATCGAACTCTGTGACTTATATCAGCTGTAGGGGGTGGGAGTGGGGGCACTAGAATTTTCAGGCCTTTAGCCTGGGACCAGGAGTTATACCACCAGTCTCCTGCTTGTCCAGCTTATAGACCGCCATATCCTTGGACTTCTGAGCCTCCATTATTGTGTGAGCCAATTCCCACAATACATCTCTCATATGTTCTATAGGTTCTGTTTCTCTGAGAGTTCTAATAACACAGTAACAGTTTGCACATCTGAAAGAATTTGAGTTTTTATTCATTGAGGCCACTATGACTGTGACTATGAGGAGTGACTATGATTGACTTAGCTATGAATATGAATCAAGGTAATAAAAATAAATGTTAACAATTATTGAACACCTGATGCAGGCCAAACTCTAACCTAGGGACTTTGCCGGTATAATACGATTGAATATTCACAAGGACCCTGTGAGGCAGATACTAAAACTGTTTTACAAAAAAAAAAACAAAGGAAACTGAGGCATAGACAGATTAAGTAACTTGCTAAAAGACACAGATTTTTTTTTTCTCAAGATAAATAGAATGATTTTGAGCATGGGATTTAGAGTCTTACACACTTGGCTTTATGCCTTGCTTGTCCTCTAAGCACAGTAACTGTTATTTGTCAAAGTGTGCCAAATGGCAGAGAAAACAAATTTAAAGAAGCACACAGGCCTTGTAAAAAAAATAAGCCAGGTAGTCATTTATCCACTCTCTGAAAATACTCTAATGGAGCTTTAGAAAGTAATAGATAGATAGACACACAGACACATGGGTGAATGGATGAATAATGGAAAAATCATATTTTTCATTTTTTTCTTTCGGTCTCTGTGTAACACATAAATATCTATGCAAGAATTTCAAAGATTCATTCCTGGCACAAAATATTTGCAAATGCCTCTGATAAATAATTATTAGTTTTTAATCCTGACCATTGAAGATTACAAGGAGATTCTAAATATTCAAACTATAATATAAAGACTGATTTTATTTCTAGTTCCCTGTTTTTCCTCCGTTTTTATTTCTCTCCAGTACGCTTTTATTTTTCCCTTATGTACACTTTTCCATCAATTTCTACTATATTTTACTTTCTTAACCAAAAGCAACATGGAAAACTGAATTTCACAAACATTTATTATTTCTAAACATTTATAGATTGGATTTCATTTTGTATGTGTATTTTCAAAGGTGATTATTGAATTAAGATGTATAATATATTGTATCCTTCCTTGAAATCAGTGTGAAAAACAAATAAAGAAGTGAAATATTAATAATTCACTTATCCTCTGTAGAACATGTCTAAGCCTACATTGTGCTGGTAATCCAACTATTATATACTTTTATTTATTTGTTCCTGAATAAAAATTGTCAATAGACTGATTAATGTGAGATTAACAAAAGAGTATATACTGGAGCTGGCAAAATTTATACTGAGAACATGGCCCTTCCTCTTGATATTATATATGTCCTGATTCCAAATATTCAGTCCTTTACAGACTCAAGGCTATTGCTTGGGGACTGGGTCTGCCCCTTGCAGAGAGCTCATTTATTTCCCCCTCCAAAATAGATTTCATTTTTCTTTTGTGCATCATCAGCACATTTCTAAAGTCTGATGATAAATTTTATAGTGGCAATGTGCAGAAGAATTTAATTTAGTTTTGAGTTCTCAGGTTGACTAGCAATGCTAGTGGGAATTTCATTACTACTATTTGATTTTCAAAAATGCATTACTGTTTCAAAATAGAAAATATCCAAAACACCAGCTTATTTCAGAGGAATGAAATGGAAGAAAGTGGAAAAGAAAGTTGAAAATAGCAATTCAAAGTAAATTTTTTATTTTGCATTTTTGAAGCTTAGGGAGTGTTTGTAGATATTGTGGATAAGTAGTGTGGTAAACGTCAGTTATTAAATCTCCATATTTTATAAATAAATCAGACTAAACTATTTTCCTTAACTTTTTCCTTTGTCCTTTTATTAAGAAATTATATATGCTAGTCTTGCTTTGCAAAAAATTGAGAACTTTGTTTTAACCTAATATTTAAGTTCTAATATTACTGGATGCAAGTTCAATAACAACAATAAAAAGAAGCCTAAAATACAAACCTCCTCTAAAATATCAACAAAGGATTAAAAAACGTGGTTAGAGTAGCTTGGCTCTGCTTCACTCTAGCAGGCTCTAACAGATCCTAGAAGGGAACACAGGCCTGTTTTCTAAGATTCTAGAAGACTTGCCCAGATATGTACTTATGGCCATGATACAGGATCAGGAGCACAGGTTGAAATATGCAAATAATTTTGTAAGTTTTTTTGTGTGTCATACATTAGTACATCTTAGGGCCCAAATCAAGACATGTGGCTAGCATAAATTTCATATTGGGAAGCCACAAGAATCTTATATTGCATTGGATGTGCATAAAAATAAGCTGAAGAATTGAGGGTATTAGATGCAATCTATCTACCAAACATCTAAAATTTCCAAAGAATGACAAATAAATACCACGAAGCACATTAACAAAATATGTTCATACTTTTTCTGATACATTTAGTTTCTTTTTGTAAAGAAAATTTGTTTTAAATATGACACATATTAATTGTAAAGAAAGCCATATGGAATTACTAACAATTTCTATATTTAGATATTAAGTAAATTTTTACACAAATATTTATATTCAAACATGCATAGGTACATGCGTAAATAAATGTAGGGAATAACTCCTATTAGAATAGCCAAAGGTAAAAAGAAAAAGAAAAAACAATAGCAAGTGCTAATGGAGCTAGAATTTATGTAGACACAGCTCCCTGAAGGAGATGACATTTAACTCTCCACCTCTTCAGGGTAGATTATGTTCATTAAATAACAGATTATAGAAAGAATGATTGTCATATGCATTAGAACAAAACTGGACCTGTATCTCTTACCATATACAAAAATCAACTCAAGGTTTATCAAATACTTAGATATAAGACCTAAAAATATAAAAACACTGGAAGGAAACCTAGGGGAAACTCTTCTGGACTTTGGTCTGAGCAAAGAATTCATGACTAAGTCCCCAAAAGCACAAGCAACAAAAACAAAAATAGATAAGTGGTACCTAATTAAACTAAAAACCTTCTGCACAGCAAAATAAATAACCAACAGAGTGAACAGACAACCGCAGAATAGGAGGAAATATTTGTAAACTATACATCCAGCAGAGTACTGATATTCAGAATTTACAAGGAACTCAAACAACTGGACAACAACAAAAACAACCCCATTATAAATTAGGCAATGGACATGAATAAACATTTTTCAAAGATGACATACAAATGGCCAAAAAGAATATGGAAAACAATGTTCAACATCACTAATCAGAAAAATGCAAATTGAATTCATAATGAAATATCATCTTATACGAGTCAGAATGGCTGTTATTAAAAAGTCAAATAACAACAAATATTGGAAATAATGTAGAGAAAGGGTAATGCTTATACCTTCTTGGCAGTGATGAAAATTAGTACAGCCTCTATGGAAAACAGTATGGATATTTCTCAAAGAACTAAAAGTAGAACTACCATTTGACCCAGCAACCCTGCTGCTGAGTACCCAAAGGAAAAGAAATCACTATATATACAAGATACCTGCCCTCATATGCTTATAGCAATACTATTCATAATAGCAAAGAAATGAAATCAACCTAAGTGTCCATCAACAGATAGTTGGATAAAGAAAATGTGACACACACACACACACACACACACACACACACACACATACTGGAATACTGTTCAGTCATAAAGAAGAATGAAATTATGTCTTTGCAGCAATGGATGGACCTGGAGGCCTTTATCTTAAGTGAAACAACTCAGAAACAAAGTCAAATACCATATTCTGACATGTAAGTGGAGGCTAATAGTGGGCATATATATACATGTATTGTGGAATAACAGACATTGGAGACTGAGAAGGGTGGGAGGGAAGTGAGGGATAAAAAGTTAATTATTCAGGTGATGCGTTACACTAAAAGCCCAGACTTCACCACTATGCAATATATTCATATAACAAAAATACACTTGTACCCCTTAAATTTATACAAAGAAAAAGAAAAGAATGAAAAAATCAAACCAAACCAAATCAAACAAACCTTGTAGTGAAGAACCTGGCAATCACTACCTTGGTCCAGTGATCATGGCTAACATCACTAGTGATAAGTCATGTTGGTAGCATGTATTCTTGATGTGATGTGATGACACTTCACTGCTGTGGTCTTCCTCCCCCAAATCTGTATTTCCTGTCTTATGATGAAAAAACAAAGTTAGACAAATTTAAATTAAATAACATTCTAAGAATTATCTACCAGTAATCTTCAAAACTGCCAAGGTCATTAAACACAAAGAAAATATGAGAAATTGTCACAGTCAAGAGGAGCCTAAGGGGACATGACTAATATACTGTGGTATACCACATAGGATTCTTGGAATAGGAAAAAAAAAGTCATTATGAAAGAAAAAACAATGAAATCTGAATGAAGAAGCATGGAGTTTGGTTAATACTAATATACCATTTAGAAATTGGATATAATCTACATGGCATGTATGAATCAGTGTTATGAAGAGAATGAAAGAGAATGATAGCATCTATATTCTCCACAACTGATACTAATTTATATGCATTTTCATAAGCATGAGTAGAGTACTAAGACAGGTAAATTAACATGAAATGACCAAAAAATAAAACTTTGAAGCCACCCGCAATTATTCAGTGTAATCATGTTTAGGGGGCAAGTTTTTGGCAGAAAACTGACATATTGAGTGTGGAACACATGATGTTTAAATGAGACTTTGAATATGTTTTATAAATAAAACAAAAAGTTTGGATTTGTTAGTAGTATTTAAAATGATTCGGGCCCAAATTGAAATAGTATACTTTAATGTCATATGCATTACATTAATTTTTGACTGAGATTTATCTTTTCAACACATTAGTCTTTCTTCTCCAAAACCAAATAAGAACTGCCTTGAAGTTAGTAGGGATTATACCTGATTTTTTGTCTTAATTGCTCTTAGCACCTTGTAGCATGACTTACACATTTGTTGTTTGCTTGGTTTTTAATTTTGTGCTTCTATATTAAGTTTGTCTACATGCATCATTATTGACATTATTCTTTGATCTTCTAAAATTCAGTAAAAGTTGTACACTATTTGAAAATATCTAGGTTAGTTTTCTAGGCTATCTAGAATTTGCCAAAAATTTGACTTGTCACTTTCCTTTTCTGAGAGTGTTTAAGTTTTAAAATATTTGGTAAGAAAAGCAAAATTTTAACTTTTACATAGCATTATTATAAACAATGCACTTGTCAATGGCTTTAGTATCTGCTCATCAATTTGACTCCTGTATCTAAGTATCATGTTGTGTTGACATCATGTCTTTTCTAAAAATTAGTCACCTTTATCTAAACCTCTAAATATAAACAGAAAGTTGGAGCTTTTTTCACATTTAAATAATTATGTGTTATATTTGCTCTTTTTATTTTTATTATTTGCATCAACACAAAGTCAGGCTGTATACTATTAGTCTTAATAAAGCATCCTCAAATTCTCTCAAATCAGAAAAATTATTTATTCAAAAGTGAAAATGATAAATTATTTTAAATACAACTCAAATCAAATTTTTCATGTGCAAGCAAGCTGCTTTATGTTTTGTGCTGTTCATAGGGTAATGATAACAAGGTTATATCACAAGGTTACATAAACTGTCTAACAAGGTTACTTTAAAATGATACCTGAATAGTTTCAGTAAAATTAAATCATTACAAAGGAATCCTTTGTCGTAGGACAGAATGCTATATTCAAATTCAAAAGTTTACACAAGGCCAGGCACGGTAGCTCACGCCTATAATCCCAGCACTTTGGGAGGCCAAGGCGGGTGGATCACGAGGTCAGGAGTTCGAGACCAGCCTGGCCAACATGGCAAAACCCTGTCGCTACTAAAAATACAAAAATTAGCTGTACCTAGTGGCAGGTGCTTGTAATCCAGCAACTCAGGAGGCTGAGGCAGGAGAATCGCTAAAAGCCGGGAAGGGGCGGTGGCAGTGAGCTGAGATCATGCCAATGCATTCTAGCCTGGGTGACAAGAACAAGACTCTGTCTCAGAAAAAAAAAAAGTTAAAAAAGTTTACACAAAACGTTAATTCTTAAGTTCCATGGTAATACAATATGTTTATACTATGAAAGGTGAGTAGTTACCTTTTATACCATTATTTGGCCAAAGTTGTCTTAGGGGCACAAAATAAATTATTTTCCAGGGACTTACTTTTCATATGAATTATGAAAGAGAAGTCAAATATTAAAATACCATTACAGGCTGGGCGCGGTGGCTCACGCCGGTAATCCCAGCACTTTGGGAGGCCGAGGCGGGCGGATCACAGGTCAGGAGATCAAGACCATCCTGGCTAACATGGTGAAACCCCGTCTCTACTAAAAATGCAAAAAACTAGCCGGGCGAGGTGGCGGGCGCCTGTAGTCCCAGCTACTCAGAGGCTGAGGCAGGAGAATGGCGTGAACCCGGGAGGCGGAGCTTGCAGTGAGCCGAGATCGCGCCACTGCACTCCAGCCTGGGCGACAGAATTAGATTCCGTCTCAAAAAAAAAAAAAATAAATAAATAAAAATAAAAAATAAAAAAAAAACTACCATTACAATCTATCTGATAGAGTAGAAAAACTCTGAAGACCTTGTATTTCTATAATGATTTCTCTCTCTCTCTTTTTTTTTTTTTTTTTTTCCGTACAATCAGGTTAGATGGACTATACCAGATAAATCATCTTCCAGATATTGCTACAATTACTGCCCACTTCGGAGAAAGCTATAGACATAAAACTTGAATAACGTATGCAATATCATTTCTAAAGTTTGGATTGGGATGCTAAATTTTCTAGTAAACCCTGAATTTATTATTGCGTGTGAGAGATCTTGTATGCCATCAAATAAAAGAGATCACAAGAATGAAACAGGACCGCTTAAAGCAAAGAGTTTAAGTTACATAGCAAGTTCTATCCTTCGTTTAATAATACCTTTAGCTCACCTCCCCCACCTCACTCCCTGCTGACATAGACTAGCATGGACAGTAGACTATAGACTATAACTGGTGATTGAGGACTTTGAAGGATGTTGTAATTGTATTACTTATAAAATTTAGTAAAATCCTTTATAATACATGTATTAGTTCATTCTCATATTGCTATGAAGAACTACGGGAGACTGAGTAATTTGTGAAGAAAACAGGTTTAATTGATTCACAGTTCCTCAGGCCGTACAGGAAGCATGGCTAGAAGGCCTCAGGAAACAATAATCGTGGCAGAAGGTAAAGGGGAAGAAAGCACGTCTTACCGTGGCGGAGCAGGAGAGACAGAGAGTGTGAAGAGGGAAGTGCCACACACTTTTAAACCATCAGATTTCATGAGAACTCACTCATTATTACGAGAACAGCAAAGGGGAAATCCACCCCCATTATTCAATCACCTCCCACCAACTTCCTCCTCCAACACTGGGAAGTACAAGGCTACATGAGATTTGGGTGGGAACACAGAGCCAAACCATACCAACACAGTTTACCTTTGCTCCATGTAGTTTGACTTCCATGAAATGGAGAACCCAATGAGGACAGTGAAATATCCTGAAATTGACTGTACAAGTATTCTGTCTTACTATCGGCATAACATGCTTCCCTGCACCAGAGTAAATTCTTACTGAAATAAGACCAAATGGGCGGGCGCCTTGACTCACGTCTATAATCACAGCACTTTGGGAGGCTGAGGTGGGTGGATCACGAGGTCAAGATATCGAGACCATCCTGGCCAACATGGTGAAACCCCGTCTCTACTAAAGAAAACTACAAAAATTAGCTGGGCGTGGTGGCATGCATATGTAGTCCCAGCTACTAGGGAGCCTGAGATAGGAGAATTGCTTGAACCCGGAGGCAGAGGTTGCAGTGAGTGGAGATCATGCCACTGCACTCCAGCCTGGTGACAAAGCGAGACTCCATCTCAAAAACAAACAAAAAAGCAACAAAAAATAGTAAGACCAGACTGATTCATGCTAAATTATAAAGAAAATACAACTTAAAAGGTCACTAGCTCTTTTGTCAATTTATCCAAATGAGAACCTTTCCATGAACCTTTCATGTGATACATAAACTTAAGGTAGGCATGACTCTAAGTATAAAGGTAATTAATAAAAATAAGTAAACAATTGGAATGGAGTGTTATCACAGAATCTGTCTTTTCCCAAATAACTTATCCAGATACATAATGATGAATGTTCGCATTTAGCTTGACGTCTTAAAAACCAAACGCATGACAATTTTGAGATCTATTTTTTTTTAATTTGTATCATCTCCCTCATTCACACCCCACCCCTGCCAAGTATATGCCATCCTGTGTATTAGCTTTCTATTGTTGCAGTAACACATACCCACAAACAGTGGTTTCAAAAATGACCCAGATTTACATTTTATAATTCTGTAGGTCAGAAGTCCACCAAGCTAAGATCAAGGTGTCAACAGATTATATTCCTTTCTGCAGGCTCTATAGGACTACTTCTTGCTTATTCAGATCACTGGCAGAATTCAGTCCCTTGTGATTGTAGGGACAAGGTCCCTATTTTCTTGCTGGTCATAAACTGAGAAGCATTTCTAACTTCCAGAGGTTATTGCATTTCTTGGCTCATGGGCCCTTTCCTTCATCTTCAAAAGAAGAAATGGAGAATCAAGTCTTTCTCATGTTCCATCTCTCTGACAAGCCCTTCTGCCTACATTTTTCACTTTTAAATACTCATGTGATTATATTGGGAGGACAGAGGTAATCCAAGATAATCTCCCCAATTCAAGGTCCATGCCTTCATTTTAATTTATAACCCTAAAATTCATATTTTTGCCACGTAGTATAACATAGACACAAACTCTCAAGATTAGAAATAAGTACCATTTCTTGTATTTTCAGGGTTGTCTCCTTTAATCACAGATCTGATTTTCATCACTGTGGTTTGTGAAGATTTCTCATTTGTGTTTATCTTGTCTACACGTCTCTATATTCTACTACATTATAAGTAAGGCTCTATTTCTGCACAGTGAATAATTTATTAAGTCAATGGGTGGGAATTCATATTCCCTCCTCTACTAAACACATTAATTGTCTAACAAAAGGAAATATATCAATCCCAAGTTATAACTTAAAATGTGTGCGTTGTTCAAACCTTCGTAAAATCACGCAACCAAGATTGCAAGCAACAGGGTCCTTGAGTAGCCATTACTTCATACAACATACTCAGCTGCCTGTGAATACTGGCAGCTCCATAGTATTCCTGCTCCATAGTAATATGGCATCTCCATAGTATTCCTAATTTCTAAGGGTCTCGAATTTCTAAGACAAGATTTTCTGTACTTTATTATGAGAATAAAAGTATATACTGGGATTTTATTACCTTGGAGTGGAGACATATTTTTGGTTGTCCCCAGTGAGGGGTAATTTGATCCCATGATACTAAATGCTTCAGGACATCCTAGGTTAGTTGTCAGCCAGGTGATTGCCAGATATGTGAGTGAGTCCCACTAAGACTGTTTGAATGCAGCCCAGGTCAGATGAATTTCAGAAACACATGAGCTAATTCAGTATTTGTTGTTGTAGGCCACTGAAATTTTGAAGATATTTTTCTGTTGCAAAGCATTATTGTCAGAATAGATAACTGATCTAAGAACTTTTACGTGATAAGTAACATTGAGAAAATATAACTTTGAATGCCATTAAAATTTCCTGTGTGTGTGTGATTTCAAATATATCAATAAATAAATATTAGTTGTGTGGCATATTTTAATTGAAAATGACCTATGAATGTTGTGTTGTGTAACTCCCCACCAGTGGAAAGCCACTCATCTGATAGTCTTGTCAGGTGGTCATCCAGACATTGATGTTCAAAATTCCTTAGCTGACTTGCTGTCTCAGCAGAGAAAAAAACACTGGCTTTTCATTAAGCTCAGATTTTCTTTACTGGAGATGAACCCCTTGGCCTCATTTCTTCCTCTCTAATGACATGGAATAAAGACTATTCCCTCCTTTATGATCATATTTAAATTAACTCTCAAGTTCTCCTTTTCTATTATATATGTTAACGTTGCTTAGGCCACTATAGACCTAAGATTGCCTAAATCTATTTTGCCTGCACGTTCCTTTTGTATTGGATCTTGGAAGTGTGGTCCTCTTTCAAATTTTGTGCTTTGACAAGTTTATTCCCCCAGTCTACATTTATTTAAACACTCCCAATGCAACCAATTTGAATTTGCAGATACTTGCTCTGCTTACTTACATTGGAGAAGTTTGTCACAATATTCACAGACTCTCTTTAAAATCAGCTAGAGAGCAGCCAGATGCGGTGACTCACGCCTGTAATCCCAGCACTTTGGAAGGCCCAGATGGGTGGATTACGAGGTCAGGAGATCCAGACCATTCTGGCTAACATGGTGAAAACGCTTCTCTACTGAAAGTACAAAAAAATTAGCTGGG
>NC_045442.1:53260096-53315404 GCF_002776525.5 Piliocolobus tephrosceles | reverse complement strand
AAGAAGAAGAAGAAAGAAAAAGAGAAAGAGAAAAAGAGAAAGAAGGAAAGAGAGAAAGAGAGAGTGACAGAGGGAGGGAGGGAGGAAGGAAGGAAGGAAGGAAGGAAGGAAGGAAAGAAGGAAGGAAGGAAGGAAGGAAGGAAGGAAGGAAGGAAAAAGAAAAGAAAGAAAATCAGTGGGAGAGCATTGTGTGATTGTATCTTCAAATTATTTTTCAAAATTTATTTCTGAATTTTAGAAGATACAACTATACCCTTTACCTTCTTCCTTTGCTATTGGCGTTTTAAAAATAAGTCATGGTCATTTTGTCAGTAATGTTATCATGCTTTCATGTTTAGAAAAAGCTTTTTCAAAACTTCAGAGCCATTTTTCTAAAAATGCATTTTTCCTATACAGAGAAATAATGTATGTTGTATTATAATTCATAGCAAATTTTGCAAACCCTTCCCTTATTTTGAACCATTTATTTGGTTGTCTGTCATATAATATTTATGTCTTTTGGTGTGGTGAGGAAGATAGGTAACAAAAAAGTGACAACTGACTTAATTTTCTAATATTTCTACCTTTTCCTAGTTATGTTAACAACATGTTCTCAATCTGGAAAAACTGTTTTAGTTTTCCGAAAGATTGTCATCATAAGAAGAACCACTTAGTTCCCCATTTATGTCTAGTTTTTACTTCTAAATGAGGCTTTAAAAACTCATACCACAAAAAGTAATTTGAAAAGTAAACTTGATTGGTAAACAAGGGTTGTGTTAATAGGACTTGTTACATCGAGTATGTACTATACAGGGAACATGGAAAGTAGTAGATGGAGAAGCAGACAACTTTACTTCTGAGAAGACTAAATGAGGTGACTTAGTCTTCGAATTGGGTGTTAAGGGATAATCTTGGAGAAGAGCAATGGATAAACTTACCTGCAATGTTGTGGTCCTGGGGCAAGGGTTCAAATGGAAGTGTACATATAATAGTTGTATGTATTTAAACATTATATGCCAAGCAGGCAAACTAATTAGAAATATATATTCTAATCTATTATTTTCACAAATATACCTTCACAACCATGTGAATGTCCTGGCTCACCTTTATAATTCTCAGACATAGCATTTTTTTTGAAACGGGGCATATTGGGCTGATCAGGACTCCACAGCTAGCCTGCAGAGAATCCTGCTTTTCTCTTCTCACTCTAACCTTTGTTCTGTGCTGCAGTGACCTTCTACACATGGTGGACACTCCAGCCTCTGCTCAATCTCCACCCATACTTAAAGGAAATAGGCAACTCTTGGCCAACCTTCAGGGCTGGGAAGAGGATCAAGCAGACACTGAAGACAGACTTAGGGTCAGTTTTGCAGGGGCATTTTTGGTTCTGGATATCTGGGTAAGGCAAGGAATATAGCTCAAGCTCCAGGTTTATCCCTAAGGACAGACATAGCCAAAGCAGGGCCTGAGTATGGCCCTCTAAAGCACAGGACACCTCTCTCTCTCTCTCTCTTCTCTTTCTGTGTGTGTGTGTGCATGTGTGTGTATGTGTATGTGTTTTCGTGTTCCAAAAATTGTACTCACAGAGGCTACCACTATAGTTTAAAAGTCTTTCAAATTTGATGTGTTGGAAATTTAATCCCTAAGTCAATATGATGGCTGGAGGTGGGCCTTTCGGAGGCAATTAGGATTAGTTGAGGATACCAGGGTTGGACCCCATGATTGGATTAATGGCTTTATAAGGAGAAGATAAATCTAAGTTAGCACACTTGCTCTGCTTCATCATGTGATGCCTCCCACCAGTTCATGGTGCAGCAGGAAAGCCCTCAGCAGATGCTGGTACAATGCTCTTGGACTTCCCAACCTCCAGAACCATTAGCTATACACACCTCTATTTTTTAAAATTCTCAATCTGTGGTATTTAGTTAACAGAAAACAGACTAAGGCAGCTAGAGAGGCATGATATAACCTGTAGTGTTCCAGGAGTAGAGAAACCAGAGCCAGTTTTTCCTAGCATTGGCAGGGAATCAATGTTGGCTGTCCTTGCCACTGTCATTTTCATCAAGAAATGCTGTAAGTTGCCCATGAATTGTTCAGAAAGCATGAAGCCTATTTGCAGTCAGAGATTTAGCTGCTCTAAAGTCTCCTGAAAGAAAAAAACATAGTCACTGATTACTAGAGGGTTGTTGTTAGTGTGATATGTAAAATAAAACCCAAGATAACTTTTCAGTTGCAAAAAATAGTCATGAAATCACATGCATAAACACACAAATACATATATAGCATCAAACTATCAGTTTTTTAATTTAATTATTTAGTTATGATGTCTGATTCTGAAAATAGTCATAAAAAATAGGTCAAAGCTTAGCCTGTGCATTTTCTTATGTGTCAGAAAGAGAAAAGGGAAAAGGTGGGCAATCTAGGAAAGACCATAAAGATCATTTAATTCAGGAATTCTCAGCTCTGAGGGTCTGAAATACTACAGATTTTATATAAACTATCACATCTATGTGGCTATGTGGATTGTTTTCTACTAAAATCTCCAGAAGAGCTATAATCCCAAAAGGATAAAGGGTGATGTCATCATTGCACAGATGAAGAGCCTAAGATTCAGATAATACAGAGAGTTGCCCGGGGTGGTGTATCCCTCATATCTTCAGTGAAGTTACTTCCAGTTGCACCTTAGCTGCTCTCTGCTTTTTCTTACTTGGGAGCTAGGTCTGCAACCATTCAGTTTAACCCTCCTGCTCATAGTGTATGTTCTAGTCTGCATCACCATCTAATTATTGGAGGCCTTTTGTTTTTATTCCTTTATAATTAGGTGTTACCATATTGGCCATACACTTTACCATCTGGACTCTGTCCTCAGCTTAGACTTTCAGACAATTATACAAGCAGCAAATCTGTTTTCTGAGTTGTCTGTATGGAAACAGTTTTATGAAGCGTTTTATTTAGCTGTTTTCTTGTGCTGTGTGTTTTATAAGACCACTTTATGAGTATGACAGCATCCATCATGGTCTAATAAATAATCTTAGTAAGAAGAGGACAAAGTGCAATTTTTACATTCATAATCCTATATAGAAAATAGAACTTTAAAACTAGGCAGTCAAAATGAATTTAACCTCAAATGTTTTTATTTTTTTGTCTTTTTTTCCATTTAAAATAAAAAAATTAGGTACAAATTATATTTGTATACGAAGACATTGTGGTGTTATTTTCTTCACTTATAGGGCATATATGTATATGTATACACACATATGAGGCAATCAAAAAGTTCATGGAAAGTTTTAATTAAAAGATAAAAACAAAAAAATACTTTATTTCTAAACATACTCTATCACATTCAAGACACTTTTGTAAGTGATGATACAAGCCATTTTGTTTATCCCTAAAGAGCTGATGGTCCTAGGAATTTAACCATGTCAGTGCAATTTTTTGACATTATTATTATTATTATTTTTAGACGGAGTCTCACTCTGTCGCCCACGCTGGAGTGCAGTGGCTCGATCTCGGCTCACTGCAAACTCCGCCTCCCAGGTTCACGCCATTCTCCTGCCTCAGCCTCCCAAGTATCTGGGACTACAGGTGCCCGTCACCACGCCTGGCTAATTTTTTGCATTTTTAGTAGAGACGGAGTTTCACCATGTTAGCCAGGATGGTCTTGATCTCCTGACCTCGTGATCCACCCGTCTCGGCCTCCCAAAGTGCTGGGATTACAGGCATGAGGCACCGTGCCCGGCTACATTATTAACTAGAGAGAAATGGGTGCCCTTTGCAGATAGTTTAAGATTAGGAAACAAAAAGAAGTCGGAGGATCCAAACCAGAACTGTAAGGTTGATGCCAAGTGACTTTCCATCAAAACTCTTACAAAATTATCCTTGTTTGGTGAGAGTAATGAGCAGGAGCAGGAGCATTGTCATGGTGGAGGAGGACTCTCTGGTGAAGCTTTTCTGGGTGTCTTCCTGAAATAATTTTGGCTAGCTTTCTCAAAACACTCTCATAATAAGCAGATATTATTGTTCTCTGGCCCTCCAGGAAGTCAATAAGCAAAATACCTTGAGTGTCCCCCAGAAACTCTTGCCATTACCTTTGCTCATGACTGGAGCAAGAGTTTGGTCCTCTTTTGTTTTGAGTGGACCTTGTCTAATTTTTGCTACTCATTGCTTTCATTGTGTTTTGTCTTCAGGATCACACTGGTAAAGCCATGCTTCGCCTCCTGCTACAGGCATTTGAAGAAATGCTTTAAGATCTAGATCCAATTTTTTAAACATTTATATTGAAAGCTCTGCTCTTGTCTGTAACTAATCTAGATGCAGTGGTTTTAGCACCCATTCTGTGAAAAGCTTGCTCAAGTTTAATTTTTCAGTCAGAATTGTTAAGCTGAACCAGTTGAGCTGTTTTTGGTGTTAGCTATTGTTTCTGCTGTTAGTTGTTGGTTCTCTTCAATTAGGGCATGAACCAAGTTAATTTTTTCCTCACAAATTGATGTGGATGGTCTATCATTGTGGGCTTCATCTTCAACATCATCTCATCAGTTCTTAAAAAGAGTCATTAATTTTTAAACTGCCTGTTTCTTTGGGCCATTGCCTCTATAAACTTTATATGAAGCAGCAATGATTTCACCATTCTTCCACCCAAGCTTCCTCATAAATTTTGTTTTTGTTCTTGCTTCAGTTTTAGCAGAATTCATGTTTCTCTGATAGGGGCTTTTCATACTTATCCTTCTTAGTTTCTCAAACTAGATTCTGTTCAAACATATAATAATAATAAGTTTTTATAACATGAGTTGTAAACTCATATAGAAAAAAACTCATATAGTTTTTTATCATGATCTCTTTTTATTTTGAGGACCCCATGTATATATTAATTTCTAGATGATACATAGATATATTCATTTCTATATATTTTATCTATATTCTTTGAGCGAATGAGAATTTGTTTACGAATGCTATCCAGAAAATGATAGTATGAGCCTTATCCCAAAAAGCTTGTTAAGAAAACTCAAAATGTTTACATAATTAGTAATTAATAACAAAAGCTTTGCACTCAGACAATTTCAAATCATGGCTTACTGTTTCATATCTGAATTGTTTCAGTCACGTCACATAACTTCTCCTATTCTCAGCTTCTTCATGTGTAAAATGCAGTGTCTACTTCATGAGGTTGTTGAGAATATTAAAAAAGATAGTCTTCATAAAGTAGCACAATGACAGAAAT
This sequence comes from Piliocolobus tephrosceles, assembly GCF_002776525.5. NCBI lineage: Eukaryota > Metazoa > Chordata > Mammalia > Primates > Cercopithecidae > Piliocolobus > Piliocolobus tephrosceles. The sequence continues at coordinate 53,310,207 of NC_045442.1, read as the reverse complement.
TGAAAATCTCCAGATAAATTAATTATTTTCCTTAATAAGCATTATTATGATCATTGATTAACATTTTTCCTACAAGTGAATGCTAGTTCTTCTAACTCCATACAATCTCTGTGTTCATTCATCCTTTGTGAAAGAAGTGTTCGAGCATACAATACTAATCTTTAGTGCCAAGAGGACTAATAATCTTTTGACACATTCCGTTCTCAGAATGAACTCATTTTTTTCTTTGATTTGAGATGCCAAAATGATTTTATCTATAGACACAAACTCACACTGGTTGTCGGGGATTATGGCACCAAGTGCAAAGGACTGAGCTGAGTAGGAGCTGTCTTCATTCTCTCAATGTTGCTGTCCAATTTTTGTAGGATCCTCTGAAAAGATGAAACAGCTCTGGCAGCTCAGTAGCTGCTGGTGTTGTTCAGTTTTCCTGGAATAAAACAGTCTCTGTTTTCTTTCTCATTTCTGAATTGCTAACTTTTCCCTTACACAATTTTTTTAGAGCCAGATGGGTTTCGATAACTCTGTCTTCTAGAAGTTCTGAACATTTTTATCTGGTCTGAAAGTGCCTTCAATTCTGTATCCTTTTCCTGACCTGAGATTCTAGATTTGTTTTTAAAAATATGGAAAAAGAATAACTACTGTACTCCATCAGTCAAGTGTTAATAATGTGTGAAGTAGATGGAATTTGCTTTGGAGATTATTCTGAAATTTGTTCATATTTTTACTCCTGTCTCCTGATGTCTTATCCTTGGCTGATTGTTATGAACTAGTATTTAATGATTCATACCTTTCTGCCATATTTCAATTCCCATTTTAATGGTATCTGATATCCCAAAGTAATGCATCCCTAATGGTGACATAAGAAAAATAGGAGGCAGTGGCTAATGGAAATAAACTACTTTTAATTCAGCTGAAATTATATATTGCGAGCAATTAACATGTCTAATTAATCATGTCATGAGTTCTTTCACGCTTCATAAGACATTAGCTGTTTTATTACAACCACCTGGATGCAGTACTGCATAATAGCTGAGGCAAACTGGAATGTGAATACTAAGATGCATTTGCGTGCCTTTGTGCAGGCTACTTAATGTCTCTTGGCCTTAGTTTCCTTATCTGTAAAACAGGGAAAAAAATTCTCCTAATAATACTGTTGTCAGGATTTAATCAAGATTATATACATTTATCCCTTGTTATGTGCAGTGGATTGGTTCCAGGATCCCTGTGGATACCCAAATCAGCAGATGCTCAAGTCCTTATATAAAATGACCTAGTGTTTGCCTATAACCTATGCACTTTAAATCATCACTAATGGACTTATCATGCCTAATACAATGTAAATGCTATGTAAATAGTTGTTATACTGTATTTTTATTTGTATTATTTTTATTGTTATGTTTTTCTTAAATACTTTTGGTTCACCATTGGCTAAATCTGATGATGCAGAACCATGGATACAGAGAACTGACTGTACATGACATATCACAGTGTTTGCAATAATGTATCAAGCTCTCAAAATGGAAACATATGGCAACATGTTGTAACCATCTTGTATTAATGATGAGAAGATAATGATCCAGCACTTTGGTGACTTGCCTAACTTAACATGAGTTAGTTGAAAAGAAATGGACTAAAATCTAGGTATTGTCAATTTCATGTCAAAAATATTTCGTTGACAATGAGAAACACCTCAAATTAATTAGGAAGTGTATTTTTCGGGCACTCTTTATATTAAATTAATGCTAAGGGCTCACAAAAATAAATAATAAATTTCAAGATTATGATTTGCAGAAACTGATTAGAAAAACTTCTGCAGCACTAAAATAAGCTTCTTTTTTATTCCTTTGAAGGTGTATTTGTTTTACATGTAGTATTTTATATTATTTTATTAGGGACACAGCTCAAATTGTCAATAAATGAGCCATTGTTTTAAGATTTTTTCCTCTTATCTCTCTCACATTGTTTTTCCTTCCCTTCTTGGTACATATTTTGTGCCCCAGTCCTGGTAATTATTTTTTGTTTGTTTATTTGTTTTACATTTGTTTTCCTTATACAGACACAATTTTAAAGGCTCGTAATATATATCCCTTCTAGTGATCAAAAATCAGTTTATAGTTTTCCTTTGAAATAAGCACTTTTTATGAAATTTGACACTACTAAACATACTCTTTAGTTTATTAAATTATCCTAAATAATGAACTAGAAGTATTTAACAATGCAGTGATATTTAGAAAATTTATTTTGTTTAGCCTGAAACTAAACAAATGTAGCCATGTTTAGCACATCTCTCCCTCATTATCTTTGGCCATTTGTTTTATGTGATTGCCTTAACATAATTTTCATCAATTTTATTAGTATTACTATGATAATTTTTGTACATGTTATTTTATTTTGAAGAACATATTTAAAGACATTGCTTTCTACTTATTATTCATTTTTTGTTCATTAATTGTTGCTATTTAGGTTTTTTTAGGACGTGAGTGCCTTCTGTATTCAGACTAGACCCATGTGGAACTTTCTAGATCTGTCTTCCTTACTTCACTTAGTTTTTATCATCCTTTTCCAATTACTTTTTTCTTATAATTTTGATTCATTTTCTTAATTGTTCTAGATACTTATTTTAGCTATTCTTTTTCTTTAATTGTATTTTAATGGTTGCAGTCCATAAAAATATCTTCTGCTTTTATGATTTTGTTTCTTTTTCTTTTTAGTATTATCCTGGATGTGCTTTAGGGATGCAGTATATTCCCAAATCATTTTAACACAAAAATTTGAATTTTGAAAAGGTTTAAAATATTTTTCTATTTATAAATGATTAATACTGTGGTAGAAATAGAAAACTAGAATAATAGCATAGCACCTTATAAGTCAAGTGAGTGAAATGATTACTATCATAAAGGGGCCTTGAATAGACAGTGAGGTTGTAGAATAGCTCTGGAAGAGAATGGAAGATGTAGTACAACAAGAACACAAGAAAGGATTGATAAGGAGCAAAAGCACTTTCCTTGAATTGATGACAATGTATTGCAAATGTTATCAATCCGTGCCTCAACTTTACTGAGAAGTAGAGTTTGCTACAATCATGCCTTCACATTTAATAGCTAACAGTTTGAGAAATGCAATAAATTTATCATAGCATGGCTATACATTTTATCTAAACATTTCCAATACCAATGGATAGTTTCATAAAAATAGGGTCCCTCTTGCCAGGAGAAGTAAATTTCAGGAAACAAATACAATGCACTTTATTTATGTAAGAATGTATTTTTATTTTTATATTTATGTGCTTCTTGTCAAATTAAACTTCCAACTATGGCTTTGCAAGTTACATGAGTTTCAGTGTGATATTTTTCTAACTCTACAACCTGATATTTTTTATTATAACTTTTTTTTTTTACCATTAATTAACTAGTTCCATGCATTTTCGGTGATATTCTTATGAATGTCCTCAAAAGAGAGATCTCTATGTGTTATGTTAAATAACACTGCATAGCACACCACTCCAGATCTCAATGGCTTGAAACAATAAGCGATTGCTTGGCTTGCAGATCTGATTGAGAGTTGGTGATTTACATCAGTCTTAATTGGTTGGTTCTTTTTGTTTCCATGTGGAAACTAGAAGTTGCTGGCAGTAGTAGTTGTAGTTGGTAGTTTTCAGCTAGGGCAAGGACAGGGCTTTCTATCTCTTATCTTTCAGTAAACTTACATGCATATGATCTTAATTTTTCACAATAGAGACAGGAGAAAATAACAAGCCCAGCTGCACAAACCTCTGCTTAGTCACATTTGGTAACATCCCTTTAGCCGATTCAAGTCTTGTGGCTAAACTCAGAATTAAAGGGCAGGTGAATATATAACAACTCTCTATGGGAAGAACTGTGAAGTCGTAGTGCAAAGATTGTGAATACAGTCAGGACACTTACTGCAATTTGTATGCAGAATGAACTTATCATTGATTGGTGATATATGTATGAATTATAATTTTAAATGAAATACTTTGACTTCCCATTCCTAGGTAGAAATATCTTTTGTATGATAATTTAATATCTATGTCTAAAAAGGTCTATTTGTCTTTCTTCTTGAGTGCCTATGTTGTGTGTGTGCATGTATGTGTGTGCATTTAGCATCTGCTTTAACCGAGGCATGTATGGCAGGATGTGGGGGAATGCCAAGGATATTTCCATGAAGGTATCTAGTATAAGAAGTGTCCAAGGCAAATAGTGGGGAGAAGGATTGGAGCATAGCATGGGATCTGTCTTCACGATTGGTGGATTGGTAATTCTCTAAGAATTCTGCTGAAGTTTAAGTGTGTTGATTTCTTTTTCCTTGTCTTAAATTGTATAAATTGCATTTGAAATAAAATGCTCAGTCTTGACTGGCACAGTGACTCATTCCTGTAGTTCTAGCACTTTGGGAGGAACAGGTGGGAGGATCACCTGAGCCTAGCAGTTGAAGACCACCCTGGGCAACAGAGTGAGATCTGGTTTCTACAAAGAAAAAATAAAATAAAACATTAGTTGGGCATGGTGGTTAGTGCCTGTAGTCCCAGGTGCTCGGGAGGTTGAGGCAGGAGGACCACTTGATCCCAGGAGGTCGAGGCTGCAGTGCGCTGTGATTGCACCACTGCACTCTAGCCTGAGTGACAGAGTGAGACCCTGTCTTCCCTTGCCATCCCCACCCACCTCCCCAAAATGCTCAAGCCTTGTAATGTCATGCTTTGGAAACAGCATTGTCAGTGAATTAATCTCACTCTTTCTTAATTTGTTTGTTTATTTCCCATGACAAATTACCAGGGCTCATAGGTCTACATCTCAGGGTTTCCAGGGTTCTGCTTGTATCATAATTGTTGTCATTAGAAAACATCTTGGAATGTGTATTTTCATTTTTTTTCCCAAAAATAGATACCCACAGGCAATGATAGGCAAAGAATCTCACATCTTATTTTGTTTGCCTTTCCTCCTTCTACTTCTATACCCATAGAAAGAGAAATACTACCCATAATTAGTAGGGTTCATGGATCACAGATGCAGAATCTGAAAGGGGACTTTTGACATTGCTGATTATGAGAGTTAAGATTAGAGACTACATGGGAATCACATTTGTGTGTGAGGTTTCTCCCATGCCAATGAATGCTGCATTTGGAATCTCATAGGTGACCTAGGAAAGTTTTGCTCTAGACCTTTGGGTAGCTTTTCTTATTTTATTTCCCGCATTTTTGAGCAGGGTTTTTTTTTTTCCTAGTTTTGCCTTACTCTTCCATCTATTTGATAAAATCGAAAAGCAGAATAAAAACGTCAAAGAATAGCATTTATCCTGTGAGGTTTCTGTCTATTAGGACTACATCTAGCTTATACCAATTGAGACCTCTGGCTTTCAAGAATCTGTCAGTTCCCTTTTCCAGCTATATAATACAAATGTTAATTGGTACTCATTTGGGTCAAGACTTACAGTTTCATTCATCAGGTAAATCAGGCACCATTAACAAATATGTGATAAAATAATATAATAATAGGCTCACTTGAGTTTATCGACATATATTTTTGAGTCATTAATACATGTGTAATTTGAAATTAAAATATCCAAATGCAGTTTCCATGAGGAAATCAAATCAAAAATTTTCAAATCATCACAGACAAATTTGTTAAAGGTGACTGATGATGAATGATCTTATAACTCTTAGTTTTGGTGTAAACGTTACCATTTTGAAAGAAACATTGCAAGACACAGTTGTGATGTGCAGCATCTCTCAGGGTTATTCATAATCCTGCTAACTGTAAAACGGTGACAGTGAACTTTCCGTAATATTTTTCTATGGGTATTTTTTCAGTATTTCATAAATAGCTTGTTACGTGTACAATTCTGAGTTATTTACATAAGATTTCTGTCCTTTTGGCTAAAATTACTACCATTGCAGGTGATCATAGTTTCTGTAATCAGTAAGTAAACATTCTACTTTACTATAGTGTCAGTAGCTTAATTTTTTTTCCATTTGCAGGAAAGTAAATATTTTCAGTTTTGTGTTCTTAAAGTTCCAACCGGGCTGCTATCAAGCTTACATATCTCAGGGAAGCAAACTTAATATCAAATAAATGTAAAATGTACATTAAAAATAAAATTTATAGGGCCATTTAGATTTCAATATATGCAGTATAGTATTTTTCAATTTACTTTTTATCTTAATAAAACATACAGGTATGTACTTTAAAGTGTCAAATGGTTCTATTAGGTTTGCTACCAAAACAGCAATTGCCTCTGTTCTTTCCCAGCCCAATTCCTGTTGCACAGATGCAACTACTTGCGACTACATTTGCTGATTCTTTTAAGATCTCTCTGTATCTCTAAGTATCATGGTTATACTACTGTGTCTTGATTTTTTTATTAATAGGCCTTATTTGTTGGCTTCCCACTATGGAAGATGAGAATTTAGCTTTCATTTTCCAGCCCTTATCACACATATCTCACACATTGAAATAGTGTATCATAATGTTGATCAAATGAATATTCATGTTTATTGTATTATGACTAAATGATAGCATTTAGAGCTCAGTCATGTACTCCACAAGGATTGCTTTATATTTCTTTCAATGTTTTGTTTTCTCTAACATTATTAAACACAAATTTTCACTTGCTTAGGTTTTTTTTTTTTTTTTTTTTTTTTTTCACCTAACACTAATTCAGTGCCTCCCAGTTGCATGTGTCTCTTAATAGTTTAAATAATTTTATATAATTCATCAATTTTATTGTTTTCAAGAGATCTCTCCCAGAGCCCTCTGATAAAATCCCACCAACTGAAAGAACTGAGGGAGCTATCTTCTAACTCAAATATTATTGGGGGATTCTCCAATGGGAACCTTCAAAGGCTTGCTTGTTATGTGCTCCTGGCAGTCAATGGCATCTGTGGACTGATGACTTACCCTTGAGAAAGCAAAAACAGCCTTTTCTGGAGGACTGCTGGGGTATTAACTGCCCATTCTTCAATGACAGGGTGAGGAATGTAAGTCACATGTTGACCACCTGTGGGTCATGCAAGAGGAAGGAATATTCAAGTATTATTTCTCCGAGGGTCTATTGTAATCCAAAATATTATGGCTTGTATAACATGGTATGATAGATATTAGGGGAGGGTATTTGTTTGCTTTATTTTAATTTTGTATGATTATTTTAAAGTAGCAGCTCTGAAGTAGAAGTAGCATGTCTGAGAGATAATAATCCACTTGTCCCCTGCCTACTTGTAAGACTTGGCAGCTCTGTTCCCACAATCCTTAGGAAAAAGATTCATTCCCTCAGGACAATTTGAATCTTAGGTAGTCAAAAGAAAGATTGACTGAGTGATTTGCCCCCATTCCCATGCCTCCTCTCTGTATCTCTACTGTACATGGGGAAGATGGAAGAGTCACTGACAATGTAAGAATGTTTTGTATAAGCATACTAAGTTTCATTTCCAAAGGTCATTTTAACATTTACTTAGGGTGATTAATTCTTTCCCCGATAGTAGGTGATAGTCCTTTGGCAGTACTATGTCTCTGAAGCTCTCATTGGAAGGGTTTCATCACTGTCCCTGAAAGCCTTCTTCAACAAGATTTTTCGAATTTTGTATTTCCTGAGTTGACTCTGATTTTCTAATCTTTGCTTTTCTGATTGACATGTCTGTTTGGTTCTATATTCTGAGTAAGTAGCTTGCATTTGTCTTCCAGCTCTTCAATTTATTGTTGTATTTGTGCTTTATCATTAAATGCCAAGAATTCGTTTTATAATTGATGTACTTTTGAGCTGGTCAGTTTTTATTAAAAAAAAAAAATTAGAAACTTCTGCTCAGATAATCTGTGCTTTAGATGATTATAACATGTCATCATTAATAATTTTCTGATTTTTATGCTTGTATTGGCCTTGAAGATAATGTTCATGTTATAGAAAATACAAATTGAGTGTTCAGGAATAAAGGCCTAACACATTTCAATGTTCTATGAAATGGTTCAGAAAAAAAAAAAAATATTCTGTTCTTACAACTTTTCTGTAAATTTGAAATTATTTTAAAGAAAAAAAATAGTGAAATAAATGTATACCTTACAGCAAGCAATGGGTCACAGGAAGCTGGAACGTGAAGTAAAATTTTTATTTTTGTGGGTTTTTGTTTCAATAACTAAATTTCTATGAAATAGAAAGAGAGACAGAGTACTCTTAGTAGAGCTTTCTGGGAGTTGTTTCTTTGTATTTTATTATTTCATAGTGTGTTAAAAAATGTAAAGGAAGTAGGAGTATAGACAACCTCCTCCTATTAGTCATTTGAATATGAAAGTTGGAGTTAATCACCACTATTGGGGTAAAGCATCAGCCTTTTAATTTGAAACGCATGGGAAGCCCTAGCCTATACTATTTTCTAGTAAGGTATAGATACTAATACATGTTTGCTGAATGAATGTTTTATATAAAACTCTTAGCATAGTATCTTATTCCTTCAAAATATTAAATAATGGTAGATGATAGTGTTATTATTATTAAAAAGTAATATCAACATGCTCAAATTATTAAATATGCTCTATAATGAGATGCTTAATTGGATTAGAAAATCTGATTTAATATGTGAGGTTGAATCATGATTTTTTTCAATTAATTAACTTATAAAATGAAGTAGGAAGTAACTCAACTATAATCTTTGTGGCAATGACTTTTCTTTATTCAATTGTTTTCCATCCTAGAACCTAGGATTGTACCTGGCATATGAAAGATACTCAGTAGATATTTATTCAATGAAGAATTGCAATGTCAAGGGGTGTGTGCATGTGAGTGTGTTATGTGAGCACACATACATGTGTGTGCAGTACTTATCTAACCAGGAGGAGACAAAGCCTCGGAAAAAGACTTATAAGCGCTTTTAAATCCACTAATCTGAAGTCATATCTTTAACTGAAAGATATTACTAAACTACTTAAACATTTTAAGTGTCTTTTATGGTCACTAGGCACACAAAACTCCACGTGATCAATATTGTTGGTATTAATAGATGACCAGAGAGAATTTGAATCATTTTACTAGGATTTGAATAATCCAAAACAGACAAGCAGACTGATAATAAGGTGTTTAGATCCTCTAGATTATTGTCATGCAATATTTGATTCCCCTTTATTTGGGGTGTTTATTTTGGAAATTATTGATATACGGGGTTTTGCAGATTTCAGACAGTGTTGTTAATAATGTCCTTCACGACCAACAAAAGCGATGGACTTGCTACTGTTGAGCTCTGAGAACATCAGAGAGCCTGAGATGTGGTTCCAGTCACACCCTTGTGTGTTTTGTTGAGTATACAGGCTGGACTGAACACATGGGGCAGCAGACAAGTCTGTTGATCCCATAGGGCAATATTTCACTTGCCATTAGCTTCATTTCCTTCTTTTAAAATTATTCTTCATTTATTTATTTGTTTTCTCTTTCTAAAATATCTCCAGGGCTAGAGAGAACCCAAAGCAATTAAGTTAATAAAAAATCATTTCATTTTTCATTCTTTTATCTGAATTGAATTTGTTAGAATATTCCTGCTAAGCAATTAGCACTGACAGTTGGCTTTACTCATTTTACTTGAACATATTGTGTAAAAGCTTTTCTGAAAATACTTGGTTGCGGTTGATTGTTTACAGTTTTAAGGACAGAATTATTTAGCCGGATTGTTTTAGAACTAGGGCAAATTATAGGATGGAGAATACTGTCCATTTATGACAGTTCTTTATGGTATCTTGTGATATACTTCATTAAAGACATTTTAGTTTTTCTATAAAATATTCATTTTGATAAAATAACACATCAGCTTTTCAAATTTCCAGTTAAATGTATGATAATCAGTAAATCTCATACCCTCCAGTTTTGCATGTTTGCTTTTATTTTTGCATGAAGATAAGCAGATTATAAAATAAATATAAATCCATATTCTTGCACTATAACAGGAAGAGGTCCTGCTCTCATGAGCTATTTTCTCTCTTGTTTTCAGTTTTTGTATACATTTTTTCCAGCATTTTAATATGTCTCTTCTTAACTCATATTGATACTAAACAAATAAATAAAAAGCTATGTAAAAGTTATTTTTTCCATAAGGAAAAGGAATACCTAAAAATAAATACATAAACCAAACACTAGATTTTGCTGTAGCTATTTTTTCAAAATGAAGTGGTTATACTAACTTAATGACTTTCATAAATTAGTTTTTTGGAGAGTTGTTTCTACATTTAATCATAGAATCTAGTCTGAGTTCTTCCCAGTTGAAAAATACCAATTCTCTTGACTCCCATTTTTCTCTCTTTATAGAGACATTTGATGCTTATGAAATGAAATACAGGCATCTTTTAAATAGAGGAAATGCTGTCTATTTATTCAGAAAGTCTGAGTGAGAGGGAGAGGCTAATACACTTTACCAGGCTATCTACCTGAGTCTAATTTCACAAGCCATCAACACTTTGAAAGGGGAAATTAATTTGAATGTCTCTCTTATTCTAGAAAGTGGGATGAAGTATTGATAAATATTGTTTGGGTTGCCTTATAAAAGATATTGGTGAACAATGAATTCATATTGTTGTTTTAAAGAAAGAATATCTAGGGAAAGGTGGCAATTTCTTGCAATATTTATAAACAATTTAAACTTTTTTCCAGTTGTCCTTGAGAAATTACTAGGCCACATTTCTCAAAGCAACATGGTTATGCAGTAAGCTCTTTAATGAGCTAAGAGATAAATTAGAATTTGTACAAAATACGGAATGAGAAATAAGTAACTAAGGTTAAGTATAGAGAGGTACATAATTGTAAAAGTAATGTCAGTGATACTAACACACAGAAAGCTATGCCCTTCCTTGGGTACAATTTCCAAGACCATAAGCTAGACTCTTAAATATATTCACCAAATAAAAAGAACTTTTTAATGTGTGGTGATTAGTCAATAAATGATAAAGATAAAATATAAACTGTGAAAACAAAGTTTGCTTCTTTTTCTATTCCTTTTTTTTTTAAAGAATAATAGGACTATTACAAGGTAGGCAGACATTGGGATGTTTACATCAGAAGCAACAAATATAGATTTGGTCTAGAAGTTAAACTATGAAATCAAATGGTGAAGTCAGGGATCAATTAATGAGAGATTAACAGGGACCTGTTCTAAACAGACCGATTACTATTTGAAAATAGTTAGTTATAATAATGAGTAATAATAATAGTAACATTGACATATTATTACTACTAATAAAAACTAATAACAGCTTGTGAACACACAGACAATTAGAATTGGAGCCACAATGTTAAATTATCTGCCAGTCTCCAACACCATGTCAACAATGATGGCAGAGAAGGCAAAACTTGGAGCAGGCTCAATGATTTGCTTGGGCCAGAGAAACCTCAATGCTTGGTCAGAGGCTGGCACCTCCTCCTCAGGGCAGTCTCTTTTTATATTCATGCCCTTTATAAGGACCTGTTTTAACATTTCTGGTGGCCAACCTTCTAGGGCATGACTGGGTTAGGAGACCGCCTAGATTGCCAATGATATGATCTGTTCCTGAGGAAAATAGGTCTCATAGTTAATAAGTAAAAATAAATAAATACACATAGTTCATCTTTGTGCCACAAAAATTATAAATTGCTATGGTTCCTCATAAGCTAAACATAAAAGCAATAACCAGAAAAACAAAGCTATACTACTCTTTCAGAATGCAGGACATTTAAAAAATAAATATCTGAAAATTATTACTCGGTATCTGAAAATTACAAGTTAGTTTCTGAAACTAAATAACTACAGGTTCCAGATATTGTGCCCCAGACATTAAAAGCTATTTCTGGATCATCTTTATAATCAATGATTACTCTTGCTGTTGAAATAGAATGATATTATTAAGTATTGTATTAGTTCATTTTCACACTGCTATAAAGAAATACCTGAGACTGGGTAATTTATACAAGAAAGAGGCTTAATTGACTGACAGTTCCCTATGGCTGGGGAGGCCTCAGGAAACTTATAATCATGGCAGAGGGGGAAGCAGGTGTCTTACATGGCAGCAGGTGAGCGAGAGTAAATGTGTGTAGGAGGAAATGTCAAATACTTATAAAACCATTAGATCTGGTGAGAACTCACTCACTGTCAGAGAATAGCATGAGGAAAACGGTCCACATGATCCAATCACCTCCCACCAGGTCCTGCCCTTGACACGTGAGGATTATGAAGATTACAGTTTGAGATTAGATTTGGGTGGGGACACAGCTAAACCACATCAAGTATGAAGGCTGTTTCCTTTACATTCATGTTTTTGGTGATACAATTCTCCCTTGCTTTATTTTCCAATTGAGGAACCCACAGGAAAGGTAGTTCTGATAGAACTTCATATTGTACTGCTGAGTGCTATGTCCTAACTGGACCATTGCTAATAAAGAAGATGCCTAACACCATGCAGAGGCTGCCTGGCTCATTAATCTTAATAAGGATAGTTAACCACCTCCCATCACTTACCACATTCTAGATAATATTCAAAATTTACCAATATTGACTCATTTAATCCTTACATCAACCTTAAAAAGCTTCATTATCATCTCTATTTTAAATATGATAAAACTGAAGTGTAGAGATATTAATAACTTGCCCAATATTTCAAGATAGCACAGTTAATTAAATAGCAGATTCAAATTTGGGCATTCTGGCTCCAAGATCTGTACTATTAATCATTACTCTATAATTCGTCTTGTAAAGTAAATCAGTTTTATTATAATTTAAATTTAAAGACAAATGCAATAGACTATTTTCAATATTTTTTTTCATATTAAAAGATCTGGAAGTCATAGCAAAGACTCTTTATGCCACATAAATATTGTGTTAAATCATCTAAAATGTATAATCAAATGCATCCTCCTAGTGAGGAGAAAAGCAAATTTTAAATGTTTTTGCTTTGAAATTTTCTGTATCTTTAAAAATGTCAACTGATGTTCTATGAGACTGCTAGTTAGAAGTAAGTGTACCTATTTCTGAAACACTTTGCTTTTGCAATGACTTTCAAGGAGGTTCAAGAAAGGTAAATGTTTGAAAATGGCATAATTTTTATAAAGAATGCTTAATTTTGGATATGTGAGATTCCCCTGAATTCTGGTAAAGTAACAAATTAAGCAGTTTTCTCTAATAAATTGGTTTGGATGGGAGGGTTATCAGAAATTTCTTTATTCTCTAGAAGCTTTAAAAATGCAAACTAGTTACAAACTTCCCTTTGTAAGAGGCAAGCACCATATAATCTCAAATGCTGGTGGCAAGTCCAAATCAGACTGAAAGAAGAAAATGCATGAGATCGAATGAAGAAAAAGCCAGAAATATAATTTCAGGATCAGCAGGAGTCTATTGCCTCTTTTCCTCAAACCAACTCCCTCCCGACCATTGTCACAGGCTGAAAGGCAATAATCAATCTGTCCAACAATTGATTCCTCATAGTTTGGAATTGGCAGGGTAGTTTTCTGATTAGTTGTTTTTACAGTGTCACATAAATAGAAATATATTTTATGTGGTGTTATTGTTGCAAATGCTCAATATTTTAAAGATATGGAAGAAGGTGAAGGAATAAAATGTAGCTGTCTATAAATTCACAGGTATAAATATTTACAGAAAGTCAGAAATCTAAACATTTTTTACTTTTATGTTATGCCTGAATTGAGAGCCCAGTTGTTTTGGAAGGCTGGTTTAGTTATGAACAGGAGGAACTAGCTTTTGCCAGAAAGGAGAAGAGAGGCTATGATTAACTTAATCTGCAGAACTAAATTTGTCTCTCTTCTCAGTAATATCTTCTTTGTTGGCTGTCACCTTGAATTTGCTACCATGAGGCATTTTCTCCAGAAAATGACTGGCAAAATGTAGATGTGTTATCAAATGTTCTAGGGACACTGATAATCTCACTAGCAAAAATGCTAACTTTTAATATATGTCCCTTCTGTTTCTACATACTTAGTCAGTTCTTTAACCAAACAGGATACTCACACCTACACTCATATTTCATTTTTCTATTTTTTTTAGAATGTTTTTGATTTTGATTCTGCAAATGCTCATGTTTGCATGACATGATTTGACAAGGCACAAAAGAGAGTGCTTCCCTCCAGAGAAAGTTTGTTTACTTCTCAGAATAATTTGGAAAGTGTTTCTGTCAGGAGCAAACTTGTAGGCAATTATGAAGTATTTGGATTCTCTAAACTCCGAGTTCCTGAAGTATGCTACAAACCTATTGCTCATGCAGTATCCACCTGGGACTCATCATGTCGTCTTCTTGAAACTTAGAAGACAGAAGAAACTGACCCAAACATGAAGGTTGTGCTTGCTTTTTTCTTTACTGAAGCCAACAGAAGTGTCTCTTCTTGGCTGCAAACCATGAGAATGTTATTGTATTCCATAAAGTTAAGGCTTTTCTATTCTCAGAAGAAACCAAGTTTGGCTATTAAGCTATGATCTATACGGCCAATGCCCTGCTACAATAGGACTTGAGTTTTCTTTTTCATCCATTATCATATCGATCTGAATGAATCAAGTTACATGATACAAAATTACCTCCCAGGAGTGTCCAAGTGAGATAAAAAGTCATGGGTTCTTAGTTTCTGTTTCTGGTTGGGCCAGCAAGGCCCTTTCCTCATCCTCTTTTCCACTTATCACTAGAGGCAGAAACTAAAAACCATGGCTTCAGTATGCTAAAAGCCTAAAACAAAACAAAGCAGAACAACAACAAAATAAGGAGGGTTGGACAAGCTTCCTAGACTATAGTTTGTTTTGCATAGTCATAATCAAAGTCCAAACCCAGTTTCTTTTGCACATTGAATTTTTTTTTGAATCACCTAACGGGGACAGAACTGAGCCAATGACTTCTAAGCATTGATTTTGGTGGTCTTCTCATACTACTAAATTGCAAGTCAGATATGAATATCAATAGTTTTCACTTGAATTTAATAAATGTATTGAGAATGTGCTATATACTGGAGTATAAACCTGATTGTTATTTTCAGTGAACTTGGAGTCTATTTAGGAATTCCTTAAACGTCATTCAAGACACTGGTTTTATTTTATTTATTTACTTTTGTTTTAAAAGTCTAAGAAAATGCTGCAGTATCACAGAAGATAGAAAAATATACATAATGAATTATACATATTTTTGACTGGGAATGATAGTTTGAGTTAGATTTTTGGTAAGAAAGGGGAAAATCAGTTAGGTCAAGAGAACAATCACAAATATATTGGGTTGGTGCAAAAGTAATTGCGGTTTTCATGGCAAAACCGCAGTTACTTTTTCGCTAGCCCAATAAAAACAAAGCTATAGAAATGCTCAGTCAATTGGAAAATGGTACAGAGTCTGGTACAGCATATGTTTCATAAAAGAAGAGTGGAAGTATAAGACGTAAATGTATATTCAATCTGGATTCGGCAGACTTGTATATCATGCCAACGAGTTTGACTGTTACTCTGTGGTTAGTGAAAAATTCTTGATGGATTTAAATCAGATTAATGACAAGATTGGTTGTGTGTTACAGATTATTTTTACAACAGTGCACAGAGCTGACTGAAGGAGGGTATTGTAAAGACTTTGAAAAGAAGCCACAGGAAGAGAGATAACATGTTATGTGTGCTGCTAACATAAAAGAGAGCAAGTGCACAAAATCATAATAAATGACCTTACCATGTTCAGGTAACAGGGAGAAATAAGTTCCATATAAATAGAGATAATGGGGGTGGGTGGAGAAAGTCTGGTAAGAAACAAGGTCTGCGAAGTGGGCTAAGATTATATGGGGCTTTATAGAGCAAAATAAAACATTTAGATTATTTTCTATGTGGGAACGAAAGCCATAGGAAGGGTCAGTTCAGGAAATCACATATGTGATTGATATTTATGAAATACCACTCCTGCTGTTTTGTGCATAGGAGACTAGAAATCAAAGCATGGTTCATTAACAAGTTAGTAATTATAGGAATCCAACAGGACAAATGAAGCAGATGGGACAGAAAACTGGAAAGCACATGTTTCATTTGAGAAGATCCAGTACTATTCTGTTACAGCCATAGCTGCCATGGGGACTGTGGTAGGATGACCTCATCTTCAAATATTTCAAGAACAGTTAGGAATATGAACACAGCCTGTATTTGAAAGCTCTTTCTTTTTTTTTTTTAATACTGGCAGGTCAACCGAAACACATTTACGGGCAAGATTGAGCATGTGACTTTCAGATTAGACATCACCGCATTAGATGACTAGGCCAGCTGCCCATCTTATTTATGATGTGTCCCCCTGCACAAGAGAAAGCAAGGCCTTCAGGTACACACAAGCTTGCAAATCTCAGCAGATACCATCTCAGTTATCATAAAGGGACAGATAACATTTAACCTAAAAAAAAAAGGTTAAATCTTAATACTTTCTCTCTCTAATGGAAATAACTCACCCTCTCTCTGCAAAATTTCCACATTTTATAGAGAGAGTGCAATGAGAATTGAGAATAGAGTTAAGCTAAAATTGCACCTTGTTAAATTATAATATACAAATAAAAACATTCAAATTAAAAAACAAAATAAATTATAAAAGAAGCCCGAAGAAAATGAAAGATAAGTATTAGTACAAGGAGAGCCTTATTTGGATGAAGCACCAGCTATCTCTATGTTCTGTTTTATATAAACATCCTCGACAAGATTTTCTGGAACAAAAGTCTAGTTCATGCCTCTGCTCTCAAGAGATGAAGAAATGCTAAAGACCGATGAAGAATTATTTCACAAATATACATAATCAGTAAATATTTGTTTAATCAATGGAGTATTGAAAGTGAATTATTCAACCCTGATATAGTCATAGTGACTACCTTCGTGTTCTTAATGCTTCAAATACAGGCTGAATATGGTTGGAATATTGCCCAAATGAACTGACCATTTTCCCAGTACTTTAGTAAGTAATTTACAAATCATAAATTTTATCCTAGCAAAACAAATACATGAATCACTCTGAAAATACTCAGTGATTTATCAAGTAGTCTGCCCATGGCTAGCCTGAAGTCAAACTACTTGAATTCTCATGCTGTAGACTCTTTCAAAGGGTTCTCTCTGGGTTCCAGAATCCCATAACCTGGGGATACTTAAGATTTCTTTTCTCTAAAGAGGAACTACTGTCTCGTAATTATCAACTAATGTGGCTTGAGGTGTGACTACTGTCAAAGTTTTCTGTTTGTATTACTTTAAAAGCAAAATAACTGAAAGAAATATTCAAGACACAAGGCAAAGACAATATATTACAGAGATATTTAGTCTTGAGATGTATATGAGGAAGGACTTAAGAACCACAATGATCCAACACATTTCTAAAATGTACTTCATTTAAATGGCAATATATTTTATATACATGTAAATAAAATATTATAAGGTTTAGGAATCAGGTGTATTTGTCCAAAAGCGTTTACAGGGATATCCAATAATTTGAATTGACCTTTTATGTTATGCAAGTGATTAATAAGTCTATATTTTGAAATATGAGTCAAGACATTACTTCTGTTTAATTCTATGAGCTGTTGATGTTGAATAGAATTCCCGTTGTGACATAATGCCTTTAAAAGTTTAAATGATGGACCCATTGACCTCTTCTTCCCCAGTCACTCTTCATTATAAAAAAAATAGTAAGTATAGACAAAGGAAAAGTGATTCCATTGTTATAAACCACATATGTGAACCAAATTTAAAACTTTTTATATGTCTTGGGTACAATGTAAGGAAATGTGCACCATAAATCTTATTCTAATGACTTCTGGTGAGATTTATAAAACTGTCTTCCCTCCAGACAAGTGAAAATTGCTGAAATACACTTTTTATATACTTTAATCTTTATATTTTTATGGCTGGTTTAAAAATAAAAAGCAGAAGCCAAGGTGGGGGCAGGATGGCTGACTAGATGCAGCCAGGTGGAAAAGCTCCAACTGAGGGACTGAGACAACTGGCACGCTCCTGACAGATTTTCAGAGAGAAGGCACTAAAAGTGGATGGAAAGAAGACACAGAGGCTGGGCTGAAGTGGGAGGAAGCTGGGAATCCTGCACAGGGCTACTGCACATTGGGACCTGCTCCTAGTTCAGCTCTGGAGGAATGGGTGAGTTGAACTGGAAGGAGCAAAGTGCTCTTTCCTTGGGCCTCTGAAACACCACCAAGAGACCTTGATGGCACCTTGATCACCATGGACACTTGAGATGGCAGAGAGAGCTACTTAGAGAAGTGGTAGGGACAACAAGCCAGCTTATGTAGAGCCAAGAGGGTTTGGTGCAGGAGCTTCTGTAATGGAGCATGGCCAGGGTCACATATCCCCTTCAACTTAACTTGCTCCTACAGGATACTTTAGCCCAAGGGAAATTTTGGACCTGATCTCTGCAGGGTGGTTTTGCCCATCAGATGGGACTAGATTTTTATTTTATTTTATTTTATTTTATTTTATTTTATTTTATTTTATTTTACTTTACTTTAAGTTCTAGGGTACATGTGCACAATGTGCAGGTTTGTTACATATGTATACATGTGCCATGTTGGTGTGCTACACTCATCAACTCATTATTTGCATTAGGTATACCTCCTAATGCTATCCCTCCCCATCCCCCTTCCCCACAATACAACCGGGTGTGTGATGATCCCCTTCCTGTGTCCAAGTGATCTCATTGTTCAATTCCCACCTATGAGTGAGAACATGTGGTATTTGGTTTTCTGTTCTTGCGATAGTTTGCTGAGAATGATGGTTTCCAGCTGCATCCATGTCCCTACAAAGGACACAAACTCATCCTTTTTTATGGCTGCATAGTATTCCATGGTGTATATGTGCCACATTTTCTTAATCCAGTCTGTCACTGATGGACATTTGGGTTGATTCCAAGTCTTTGCTATTGTGAATAGTGCCGCAATAAACATACGTGTGCATGTGTCTTTATAGCAGCATGACTTATAATCCTTTGGATATATCTCCAGTAATGAGATGACTGGATCAAATGGTACATCTAATTCTAGATCCTTGAGGAATCGCCACACTGTTTTCCACAATGGTTGAACTAGTTTACAGTCCCACCAACAGTGTAAAAGTGTTCCTATTTCTCCACATCCTCTCCAGCACCTATTGTTTCCGGATTTTTTAATGATTGCCATTCTAACTGGTGTGACATGGTATCTCATTGTGGTTTTGATTTGCATTTCTCTCATGGAGAATGATGATGAGCATTTTTTCATGTGTCTGTTGGCTGTATGAATGTCTTCTTTTGAGAAGTGTCTGTTCATATCCTTTGCCCATTTTTTGATGGGGTTGTTTGTTTTTTTCTTGTAAATTTGATTGAGTTCTGGATATTATCCCTTTGTCAGATGAGTAGATTGCAAAAATGTTCTCCCATTCTGTAGGTTGCCTGTTCACTCTGATGGTATTTCTTTTGCTGTGCAGAAGCTGTTTAGTTTAATTACATCCCATTTGTCAATTTTGGCTTTTGTTGCCATTGCTTTTGGTGTTTTAGTCATGAAGTCCTTGCCCATGCTTATGTCCTGAATGGTATTACTTAGGTTTTCTGCTAGGGTTTTTATGGTTTTAGGTCTAACACTTAAGTCTCTAATCCATCTTGAATTAATTTTCATATAAGGAGTAAGGAAAGGATCCAGTTTCAGCTTTCAACTTATGGCTAGCCAATTTTCCCAGCACCATTTATTAAATAGGGAGTCCTTTCCCCATTTCTTGTTTTTGTCAGCTTTGTCAAAGACCTGAGTAGGCCTTGGTGTACTGGTCTCTCCTGGTTTCCCAGCCTGGCCATGCCTGCTTGTAGGACAGTGTTGGGTGCCCTGAGGGCCTGCATCATAGCTTCTGGCTGGAAGACCTTGCCCAACCAGAACAGAGCTCCAGCAAGCTGGCCCCTTTGGCTGTGTACCAACCTGGCAACTTTTTCCCTGTACTGCTGCTTATTCCAGGCCCACAGCACCTCCTCTTATCACTTTGCTGGCACCTGTCTACATAGGTGGGTTTTGATTTCCTCACCAGCATGCAGGAGTATGTTCCTGTTCTCTCTCCCCACCTACCACCATTGCATATAGAGCCTTGGCAGACACAGAGTCAACCAGCCCTTCCTCTGCAGGCACCTTTTCTTTGTGCTACCACTGTGTAGAGAACAGCAGATCCTCCCTCACCCTGATTGACACACTCCTGCTTACAGAACAAAGAGAAGGCACACAGACCTACACCTGCCAGCACTTTGCCCCAGAGCCAATATCACCTCCAGTGTGATCACATGCACAGTCGCCAGCAGTCCACCCTCCCAAACTACATTGCCTCCATCATTGTGGTGAATGCCTGAAAGGAGCAGGCACCCAGGCTCTGCTAGCACTCTCCTGCAGCTGATGCATTTCAGCCTCTCCAGTGCAGTAGATTCCTAAACTTGAGTAGACAGAGAACGAAAGTGGTGCCCAATCCAAGTCCCCAAGAGCTAGAGCATGCAGTCCGGGATTTGGAAACTGAGAATTGTCCCCCCAAAAACTTCCAAAAACAAAGCCAGATTACTGAATGTACCTTGTACCATGATCAAACCCTCAAAGTTAATAGGATAAAAGGGGAATCAAAACAATCCAAAGGTCAGAAACCTCAAAGCTTGAAGACAGATAATCCCACAAAGGTGAGAAAGAATCAGCACAAGGACCCTGAAAACTCAAAAAGCCAGAGTGCCTTCTTTTCTCCAAATGACTGCATCAGTTCTCCAGCAAGGGTTCTGAACAGTATGAGATGACTGAAATGACAGAGATAGAATTCATAATATGGATAAGAATGAAGATAATTGAGCCACAGGAAGATGTTGAAGCTCAATTCAAGAAAGCTAAAAATTATGATAAAACGCAGGAACTGACACACAAAATAACCACAATAGAAAAGAATGTAACTGACTTAATAGAAAAACACATTACAAGTATTTCATAATGCAATCACAAGTATTAACAGCAGAATAGACCAAATGGAGGAAGGAATCTAGAGCTTGGAGACTGGCTTTCTGAAATACAAGAGTCAAATAAAAGAATGCAAAAGAATGAACCAAACCTCCAAAAATATGGAATTATGCAAAGAGGCCAAATCTATGACTCATTTATGTCCCTGAAAGATATGGGATAATGGAATTAATATGGAAACCATATTCTAAGTTATCATCCATGAGAACTTCCCCAACCTAAATAGACGGACCAATATTCAAATTCAGGAAATGAAGAGAACCCCAGTAAGATACTTGATGAGAATGTCATCCCAAGACTCATAATCATCAGATTCTCCAAAGTCAAAGTGTAGGAAAAAATATTAAAGGCAGCTAGAGAGAAAGGTTAGATTACTTTCAAAGAGAAGACGATTAGACTAACAGCAGACATCTCAACAGAAGCCCTACAGCCTAGAAGAGATTGAGAACCAATATTCAACCTTCTCAAAGAAAATAATTTCCAACCCAGAATTTCATATCTGGCCAAAGCTTTATAAGAAAAGGATAAATGAGATTCTTTACAAGCAAGCAAAAGCCAGGGAAATTTGTTATCACCAGGTCTGCCTTGCAAGAGCTCCTGAAGGAAGCATGAAATATGGAAAGCAAAAAACATTACCAGCCATGACAAAAACACACTGAAGTACACAGAACAGGGACAATATAAAGCAACCACATAAGCAAGCCTGCAAAATATCATAATAACAGAATCACATCCACACATACAATACTAACTTTAAATGTAAATGGGATAAATGCCCAAATTAAAAGGCACAGAATAGAAAGCTGGATAAAGAACCAAAACCCAATGGTATGCCATCTTCAAGAGACCCATCTCACATGCAATGACACACACAGTCTCAAAATAATGGAATGGAGATAATTTACCAAAGAAATGGAAAACAGAAAAAGAAAAAAGCAGCGGTTGCAATCATAAGTTCACACAACAGACTTAAACCAACAAATACCAAAAAAGACAAAAAGGGGTATTACATAAATGTAAATGGTTCAATTCAACAAGAAGATCTAACTGTCCTAAATATATATGCACCCAACACAAGAGCAACCCAGATTCATAAAACAAGTTCTTAGAAAACTTCAAAGAGACTTAGACTACCACACAATAATAGTTGGAAACTTTAACACCCCACTGACAATATTAAACAGATCATCATGAAAGAAAATTAAGAAAGATTTTCAGGACATGAATATAACACAAGATCAAATGGCCCTTGTAGATATCTACAGAATTCTCCACCAAAAACAACAGAATATACGTTATTCTTATTGCCACATGGCATGTACTCTAAAATTGATAACATAATCAAAGTAACATACTCCTCAGCAAATGCAAAAGAACTAAAATCATAATAAACAATCCCTCTGACAACAACATAATCAAATTAGAAATCAAGACTAAGAAATTTACTCAAAACCATACAATTACATGGAAATTGAGTAACCTTCTCCAGAATGACGTTTAGGTAAATAATGAAATTAAGGTAAAAGTCAAATAGTTCTCTGAAACTAATGAGAACAAAGATACTACATGCCAGAATCTCTGGGACACAGCTAATGCAGTGTTAACAGGGAAATTTGTAGCACTAAATGCCCATATTAACAAGTTAGAAAGATCTCAAGATAACAACCTAACATCACAACTAAAAGAACTAGACAACCAAGAAAAAATAAATCCCAACCCTAGCAGAAGACAAGAAATAACCAAAATCAGAGCTGAACTGAAGGAGAATGAGTCACTAAAAAACACTCAAAAGATCAACAAATCCAGGAGGTTTCTCCAAAAAAATAAAATAGACCGCTAGCTAGACTAATAAATGAGAGAAGACTCAATAAACACAATCAGAAATAGCAAGGAGGATATTACCACTGGCCCCAAAGAAATACAAATAATAATCAGAGTATATTATAAACACCTCCATGCACATAAAATATAAATTCTAGAAGAAATGGATAAATTCCTGGACACATACACCTTCTCAAGATTGAAGCAGGAAGAAACTGAACCTCTGAACAGACCAATAACAAGTTCTGAAATTGACACAGTGATGAATAGCCTACCAAAAAAAAAAGGCCCAGGATACAATGGATTCACAGCTGAATTGTACCAGATGTACAAATAATAGCTGGTACCATTTCTGCTGAAACTATTTTAAAAAATTGAGGAGGAGGGACCCTACCCTGACTCATTTTATGAGGCCAGCATCTTCTTGATATCAAAATCTGGCAAAAACACAAAAACAACAACAACAAAAAACCTAAGGCCCATATCCTTGATGAATATCAGTTCAAAAATCCTCAACAAATATTAGCAAACTGAATCCAGCAGCATGTCAAAAAGCTTATCCACCACAATCAAGTTGGCTTCATTCCCAGGATTCAAGGCTGGTTCAACATATGCAAATCAATAAATGTAATTCATCCCAATCAAACTAAGGACAAAAACACCTGATTATTTCAATAGATGCAATAAAGGTTTTCAGTAAAATTCAAAACTCCTTCATGTTAAAAACTCTCAATAAACTAGTTATTGAAGGAACATACTTCAATATAATAAGCGCCTTCTATTAACAAATCCATAGCCAGCCTCACACTGAATACGTAAAATCTGGAAGCATTCCCCCTAAAGGCTGGCGTAAAACAAGGATAGTCTCTCCTTTTTAACATAGTATTGGAAGTCTTGGCCAGGGCAATGAGGTCAATGAATGAAATAAAATGTATTCAAATAGAAAACGAGAAAGTAAAACTGTGCCTGCTTGCAGATTACATGAATCTATGTCTAGAAAACTGCATATTCTGAGCCCAAAAACTTGATAAACTGATAAACAACTTCAGCAAAGTCTCAGGACACAAAGTCAATATGCAAAACTCACTAACATTCCTGTACACCAACAACAGTCAAGCTAGAGCCAAATCAGGAATGCAATCCCATTCACCATTGCCACAAAAAGAATAAAATACCTAGGAATAAAGCTAACCAGGGACGTAAAAGATCTCTACAAGGAGAACTATAAAACACTGCTCAAAGAAATCAGTGATGACACAAATAGAACAACATTTCAGGCTCATGGATAGGAAGAATCAATTGTGAAAATGGCCATACTACCCAAAGCAATGCATAGATTTAATGCTATTCCTATTAAACTACTATTGGCATTCTTCACAGAACTAGAAAAATATATTTTAAAGTTCACATGCACTAAAAATCAGCCATAATAACTAAGGCAATCTTAAGCAAAAAGAATAATGATGGAGGCAGCTTGCTACCCAACTTCAAACTATACTGCAGAACTATAGTAAACAAACAAAATGGTACTGGTTTAAAAACAGACAGAGCCCAGTGGAACAGAATAGACAATACGGAAATAAGATTGTATGCCTACACCTATCTTATCTTCGACAAACTTGACAAAAGCAAACAATTGGAAAAGGATTCCCTAGTCAATAAAGGACGCTGGGATAACAGGCTAGTCATATGTAAAAAACTGAAACTGGACCTTTTCTTACACCATACACAAAAATCAACTCACGATGGATTAAAGATTAAATGTAAAACATAAATCCATAAAAAACCCTGGAAGACCTAGGCAATATTATTATGGACATAGGAAAAAGCAAAGGTTTCATGATGAAGCTGCCAAAAGCAATTGCTACAAAAGCAAAAATTGACAAATGATAAGCACTAGGATACATAAATATTTCTACTTAAGGTTAAAGAGCTTCTGCAGAGCAAATGATACTATCAATGGAGTAAACAGAGAGCCTACAAAATGAGAGAAAATTTTTGCAAACTACATACCTACAAAGGTCGAATGCACAGCATTTATAAGGAACTTAAACAGGTTTACAAGAAAAACCAAACAACCACATTAAAAAGTGGACATAAACAGGCATTTTTCAAAAGAAGACATATGTATGGTCAACAATCATGTGAAGAAAAGCTCAGCATCATTGACCATTAGAGAAATGCAAATCAAAACCACAATGAAATACTATTTCATACCAGTAAGAATGGCTATTACCAAAAAGTCAAAAAATAGCAGATGTTGGTGAGATTGCAGAGGAAAAGGAATGCTTATACACTGTTGCTGAGAGTGTAAATTAGTTCATCCATGTGGAAGACTGTGTCAATTTCTCAAAGAGCTAAAAACAGAACTACCATTTGACCCAGCAATCCCATGACTGGGTATATACCCAGAGGAATATAAAGTGTTATATTATAAAGACACATGCATGCATATGTTCATTACAGCACTATTCACAATAGCAAAGACATGAAATCAACTTAAATGGCCACCAATGATATCATGATCTTTGAAAGAATATGGATGGAACTGGAGGCCATTATCCTTAGAAAACTAATGCGGGAACAGAAAACCAAATACCACATGTTCTCACCAATAAGTAGGAGTTAAATGATGAGAACACATGGACACATAGGGAGAAACAACACACATTGGGGCCTATCGCAGGGTGGAGGGTAAAAGGAGGGAGAGGATTGGAGAAATAGCTAATGGGTTCTAGGTTTAATACCTGAGTGGCAAAATAATCTGTACAATGAACCACCATGACACAAGTATAACTATTTATGTAACAAAACTGCACATGTACCCATGAACTTAAAATAAAAGTTAGAAAAATAATGAAAATACAAAGCAGAACTATTATTTTTGGAGTTGATTTTTTGAATTTTTTTTTTATACTTTAAGTTCTAGGGTACACATGCACAATGTGCAGGTTGGTTACATATGTATACATGTGCCATGTTGGTGTGCTGCACCCATTAACTCGTCATCCACATTAGGTATATCTCCTAATGCTATCCATCCCCCCCTCTTCTCAACCCACGACAGGCCCCAGTGTGTCATGTACCCCTTCCTGTGTCCAAGTGATCTCATTGCTCAGTTCCCACCTATGAGTGAGAACATGTGGTATTTGGTTTTCTTTCCTTGTGATAGTTTGCTCAGAATGATGGTTTCCAGCTTAATCCAGGTCCCTACAAAAGACATGAACTCATCCTTTTTTATGACTGCACAGTATTCCATGGTGTGTATGTGCCACATTTTCTTAATCCAGTCTATCAATGATGGATATTTGGGTTGATTCCAAGTCTTTGCTATTGTGAATAGTGCCACCATAAACATACGTGTGCATGTGTCTTTATAGCAGCATGACTTATAATCCTTTGGATATATCTCCAGTAATGAGATGACTGGATCAAATGGTATTTCTAGTTCTAGATCCTTGAGGAATCACCACACTGTTTTCCACAGTGGTTGAACTAGTTTACGGTCCCACCAACAGTATAAAAGTCTTCCTATTTCTCCACATCCTCTCCAGCACCTGTTGTTTCCTGACTTTTTAATGATTGCCATTCTAACTGGTGCAAGATGGTATCTCATTGTGGTTTTGATTTGCATTTCTCTGATGGCCAGTGATGATGAGCATTTTTTCATGTGTCTGTTGGCTGTATAAATGTCTTCTGAGAAGTTTCTGTTCATATCCTTTGCCGACTTCTCGATGGGGTTGTTTATTTTTTTCTTGTAAATTTGTTTGAGTTCTTTGTAGATTCTGGATATTAGCCCTTTGTCAGATGAGTAGATTGCAAGCATTTTCTCCCATTCTGTAGGTTGCCTGTTCACTCTGATGGTAGTTTCTTTTGATATGCAGAAGCTCTTTGGTTTAATTAGATCCCATTTGTCAATTTTGACTTTTGTTGCAATTGCTTTTGGTGTTTTAGACATGAAGTCTTTGCCCATGCCTATGTCCTGAATGGTATTGCCTAGGTTTTCTTCTAGGGTTTTTATGGTTTTAGGTCTAACATTTAAGTCTTTAATCCATCTTGAATTAATTTTTGTATAATATATAAGGAAGGGATCCAGTTTCAGCTTTCTACTTATGGCTAGCCAGTTTTTCCAGCACCATTTATTAAATAGGGAATCATTTCCCCATTTCTTGTTTTTGTCAGGTTTGTCAAAGATCAGATGGTTGTAGGTGTGTGGCATTATTTTGAGGGCTCTGTTTTGTTCTATTGGTCTATATCTCTGTTTTGGTACCAGTACCATGTTGTTTTGGTTACTGTAACCTTGTAATATAGTTTGAAGTCAGGTAGCATGGTGCCTCCAGCTTTGTTCTTTTGGCTTAGGATTGTCTTGGCAATGCGACCTCTTTTTTGGTTCCATATGAACTTTAAAGTAGTTTTTTTTTTTCCAATTCTGTGAAGAAAGTCATTGTTAACTTGATGGGGATGGCATTGAATCTATAAATTACCTTGGGCAGTATGGCCATTTTCATAATATTGATTCTTCCTATCCATGAGCATGGAATGTTCTTCCATTTGTTTGTGTCCCCTTTTATTTCATTGAGTAGTGGTTTGTAGTTCTCCGTGGAGAGGTCCTTCACATCCCTTATAAGTTGGATTCCTAGGTATTTTATTCTCTTTGAAGCTATTGTGAATGGGAGTTCATTCATGATTTGGCTCTCTGTTTGTCTGTTACTGGTGTATAAGAATGCTTGTGATTTTTGCACATTGATTTTGTATCCTGAGACTTTGCTGAAGTTGCTTATCAGCTTAAGGAGATTTTGGGCTAACACAATGTGGTTTTCTAAATATACAATCATGACATCTGCAAACAGGGACAATTTGACTTCTTTTCCTAACTGAATACCCTTTATTTCCTTCTCTTGCCTGATTGCCCTAGCCAGAACTTCCAACACTATGTTGAATAGGAGTGGTGAGAGAGGGCATCCCTGTCTTGTGCCAGTTTTCAAAGGGAATGCTTCCAGTTTTTGCCCATTTAGTATGATATTGGCTG
Source organism: Piliocolobus tephrosceles (assembly GCF_002776525.5). Lineage (NCBI taxonomy): Eukaryota > Metazoa > Chordata > Mammalia > Primates > Cercopithecidae > Piliocolobus > Piliocolobus tephrosceles. Next base: position 53,282,408 of record NC_045442.1, on the reverse strand, counting down.
TGTGTTTGTCATAAATAGCTCTTATTATTTTGAGATATGTTCCATCAGTACCAAATTTATTGAGAGTTTTTAGCATGAAGTGCTGTTGAATTTTGTCAAAGGCCTTTGCTGCCTCTATTGAGATAATCATGTGGTTTTTGTCTTTGGTTCTGTTTATATGCTGGATTACTTTCATTGATATGCATATGTCATACCAGCCTTGCACTCCAGGGATGAAGCCCACTTGATCATGGTGGATAAGCTGTTTGATGTGCTGCTGGATTTGGTTTGCCAGTATTTTATTGAGGATTTTTGCATCAATGTTCATCAGGGATATTGGTCTAAAATGCTCTTTTTTGTTGTTGTGTCTCTGCCAGGCTTTGGTATCAGGATGATGTTGGCCTCATAAAATGAGTTAGGGAGGATTCCCTCTTTTTCTATTGATTGGAATAGTTTCAGGAGGAATGGTACCAGCTCCTTGTATCTCAGGTAGAATTCGGCTGTGAATCCATCAGGTCCTGGACTTTTTTTGGTTGGTAGGCTATTAATTATTGCCTCAATTTCAGGGCCTGTTATTGGTCTATTCAGAGATTCAGCTTCTTCCTGGTTTAGTCTTGGGAGGGTGTATGTGTCTAGGAATTTATCAATTTCTCTAGATTTTCTAGTTTATTTGCATAGAGGTGTTTATAGTATTCTCTGATGGTAGTTTGTATTTCTGTGGGGTTGGTGGTGATATCCCCTTTATCATTTTTTATTGCGTCTATTTGATTCTTCTCTCTTTTCTTCTTTATTAGTCTTGCTAGTGGTCTATCAATTTTGTTGATCTTTCAAAAAACCAGCTCCTGGATTCATTGATTTTTTTAAGGGGTTTTGTGTCTCTATCTCCTTCCATTCTGCTCTGAACTTAGTTATTTCTTGCCTTCTGCTAGCTTTTGAGTGTGTTTGCTCTTGCTTTTCTAGTTCTTTTAATTGTGATGTTAGGGTGTCAATTTTAGATCTTTCCTGCTTTCTCTTGTGAACATTTAGTGCTATAAATTTCCCTCTACACACTGCCTTAAATGTATCTAAGAGATTCTGGTATGTTGTGTATTTTTTCTTATTGGTTTCAAAGAACATCTTTATTTCTACCTTCATTTCATTATGTACCTGATAGTCATTCAGGAGCAGGTTGTTCAGTTTCCATGTAGTTGAGTGGTTTTGAGCGAGTTTCTTAGTCCTGAGTTCTAGTTTGATTGCACTGTGGTCTGAGAGACAGTTTGTTATAATTTCTGTTCTTTTACATTTGCTGAGAAGTGCTTTACTTCCAACTATGTGGTCAATTTTGGAATAAGTGCAATGTAGTGCTGAGAAGAATGTATATTCTGTTGATTTGGGGTCTAGAGTTCTGTAGATGTCTGTTAAGTCTGCTTGGTGCAGAACTGAGTTCAATTCCTGGATATCCTTGTTAACTTTCTGTCTTGTTGATCTGTCTAATGTTGACAGTAGGATGTAAAAGTCTCCCATTATTATTGTGTGGGAGTCTAAGTCTCTTTCTAAATCTCTAAGGACTTGCTTTACGAATCTAGGTGCTCCTGTATTGAGTGCATATGTATTTAGAATAGTTAGCTCTTCTTGTTGAATTGATCTCTTCACCATTATGTAATGGCCTTCTTTGTCTCTTTTGATCTTTGTTGGTTTAAAGTCCGTTTTATCAGAGACTATGATTATGACCCCTGCCTTTTTTTATTTTCCATTTGCTTGATAGATCTTCCTCCATCCCTTTATTTTGAGCCTATGTGTGTCTCTGCCCATCAGATTGGTCTCCTGAATACTGCACACTGATGAGTCTTGACTCTTTATCCAATTTACCAGTCTGTGTCTTTTAATTGGAACATTTAGCCCATTTACATTTAAGTTTTATATTGTTATGTGTGAGTTTGATCCTGTCATTATGATGTTAGCTGGTTATTTTGCTCGTTAGTTGATGCAGTTTCTTCCTAGCATCAGTGGACTTTACATTTTGGCACGTTTTTGCAGTGGTTGGTACTGGTTGTTCCTTTCCATGTTAGTGCTTCCTTCAGGATCTCTTGTAGGGCAGGCGTAGTGGTGACAAAATCTCTCAGCATTTGCTTATCTGTAAAGGCTTTTATTTCTCCTTCACTTATGAAGCTTAGTTTGACTGGATATGAAATTCTTGGTTGAAAATTCTTTTCTTTAAGAATGTTGAATATTGGCCCCCACTCTATTCTGGCTTGTAGAGTTTCTGCTGAGAGATCTGCTGTTAGTCTGATAGGCTTCCCTTTGTGGGTAACCCAACCTTTCTCTCTGGCTATCCTTAACATTTTTTCCTACATTTCAACATTGGTGAATATGAGAATTATGTGTCTTGGAGTTGCCCTTCTTGAGGAGTATCTTTGTGGCATTCCAGTATTTCCTGCATTTGAAAGTTGGCCTGCTTTGCTAGGTTGGGGAAGTTCTCCTCGATAATATCCTGCAGAGTGTTTTCCAACTTGTTCCATTTTCCCCGTCTCTTTCAGATACACCAATCAGAAGTAGATTTGATCTTTTCACATAGTCTCATATTTCTTGGAGGCTTTGTTCATTTCTTTTTACTCTTTTTTCTCTAAACTTCTCTTCTTGCTTCATTTCATTTATTTGATCTTCAATCACTGATACCCTTTCTTCCAGTTGATTGAATCGGTTACTGAAGCTTGTGCATTTGTCACATAGTTCTCGTGCCATGGTTTTCAGCTCCATCAGGTCATTTAAGGACTTCTCTATACAGATTATTCTAGTTAGCCATTCGTCTCATCTTTTTTCAAGGTTTTTAGCTTCTTTGTGATGGATTCAAACTTTCTTCTTTAACTCGGAGTAGTTTGATCGTTTGAAGCCTTCTTCTCTCAACTTGTCAAAGTCATTCTCCATCCAGCTTTGTTCCATTGCTGTCAAGGAGCTGCGTTCCTTTGGAGAGGGAGAGGAGCTCTGAATTTTAGAATTTTCAGCTTTTCTGCTCTGTTTTATCCCCATCTTTGTGGTTTTATCTATCTTTGGTCTTTGGTGATGATGACATACAGATGGGCTTTTGGTATGGATGTCCTTTCTGTTTGTTTGTTTTCCTACTAAGAGTCAGGACCCTCAGATGCAGGTCTGTTGGAGTTTGCTGGAGGTCCACTCCAGACCCTGTTTGCCTGGGCATCAGCAGAGGAGACTGCAGAACAGCGAATATTGCTGAACAGCAAATGTTGCTGCTTGATTGTTCCTCTGGAAACTTCGTCTCAGAGGGGTACCTGGCCATGTGAGGTGTCAGTCTGCCCGTACTCAGGGGTGCCTCCCAGTTAGGCTACTCGGGGGTCAGGGACCCACTTGAGGAGGCAGTCTATCCATTCTAAGATCTCAAACTCCATGCTAGGAGAACTACTAGTCTCTTCAAAGCTGTCAGACAGGGACATTTAAATTTGCAGAGGTTTCTGCTGCCTTTTGTTCAGCTATACCCTGCCCCTAGAGGTGGAGTCTAGAGAGGCAGGCAGGCCTCCTTGAGCTGCAGTGGGCTCCACCCATTTTGAGCTTCCTTGCTGCTTTGTTTACCTACTCAAGCCTCTGGAATGGCAGACACCCCTCTCCAAACCTCGCTGCCACCTTGCAGTTCTATCTCAGACTGCTGTGCTAGCAATGAGCAAGGCTCCGTGGGTGTGGGACTCTCCAAGCCAGGCATGGGATATAATCTCATGATGTCCCGTTTGCTAAGACCCTTGGAAAAGCACAGTATTAGGGTGGGAGTGACCTGATTTTCCAGGTGCTGTCTGTCACAGCTTCCCTTGGCTAGGAACGGGAATTCCCTGACCCCTTGAGCTTCCTGGGTGAGGTGATGCCTCATCCTGCCTCAGCTCTCACTCCGTGGGCTGCACTCACTGTCCAGCACCCACTGTCTAACACGCCCCAGTGCGATGAACCCCGTACCTCAGTTGGAAATGCAGAAATCACCCATCTTCTGCATCATGCACACTGGGAGCTATAGACTGGAGCTGTTCCTATTCAGTCATCTTGGAACTGCCTCAGCAGAACTATTTAGATAAAGATTTAAATAATGTAAAAATGAATTTTTAGGATTGGAAACAATGTTACGTAACAACAGGAATTTTTTTATTAAGCAATATTTAATTTGAGCTAATTGTGAAAGTTTTACAGTAAGCAGTCAAAATTGATTAAACTTGTAAGACATTATTTATTTTCATGTTTCTAATAGATCTCAACAGAAACTTTCAAAAAATTTTATATATTTATATATCACAAACATATAAAAATACCTAAAGCTGGATATTCTTAATCAACTTTATTGAATTACAACTTACAATGAAAGGATCATGTTTTAAACATGTTATTAGTTGAGTTTGAAAAACATGTGTATTCTGAATTCTTTCTCCATCATGACCAAGGACCAAGGTATATACCCCAGACAACACAGTCATTTCATTTTGGGGGCTCATTTGCAATTGGAATCAGAATGGAAGGTAGAAACATCAGAGTTGTGAGTATGGAGAGAACTTCAATTCTGTCCTTTAATCTCAAGGCTTTATTCAAACAAGTTTCCTTTCATGGAATTGCTAGCCATTGTGTTAAGCTTGAGAAGTCCTTGGGCAAATGACAATTTCTGGCCAGGGCACACCCTGGTGTTATTCAAAGCCTTCTGGACTGAACCCAGCCTCCAGTAGCCATCTGGGTGTTGGTAATGGATCTCCAGCTATCCTGTCACAAAATTTTTCTTCCTTTTCTCTCTGTGGTCACTTGTCTTTCTTCTTTGTGTGTGTGTGCAATGTGTGGAAATTTTTACACTTCAGGGAAATAGTTCTTTTAGGATAGATCGGCAATCACCACAGGCAGTAACCCATTAAGCATGTCTCTCTATGCTTTCTCTGGTGAGCACATAGTATTTCTAAGTCAACATAACCATCTAGTGAAAGTAGAAATCCTCTTCATGAGGTACATTGTCAGTGCCGTAACACTGTAGTTTCCTAATCCTTTCTTTTCATACAACTAGAAAAGCTCCTTCTGTGAATAGGAAAGCTCTGCTATCAACAGTTAGGAGTAAAATATCCTCCATCACCAGATTTTAGACCTGATACTGTCTCATTGTGTATGGAATTTATTCCTTCTTGTGGGTTCTTGGTCTCACTGACTTCAAGAATGAAGCTGTTGACCCTCAAGGTGAGTGTTACAGCTCTTAAAGATGGTGTGTCCGGAGTTTGTTCCTTCAGATGTTCAGATGTGCCCAGAGTTTCTTTCTTCTGATGGGTTTGTGGTCTTGCTGACTTCAGGATTGAAGCCACAGACCCTCGTGGTGACTGTTACAGCTCAAAGAGGTAGTGTGGACCCAGAGAGTGAGCAGCAGCAAGATTTATTATGAAAAGCAAAAGAACAAAGCTTCCACAGTGTGGAAGGGGACCCTCGTGGTTTGCCACTGCTGGCTTTGGTGGCCAACTTTTATTCCCTTATTTGGCCCCACCCACATCATGCTGATTGGTCCAATTTACAGAGTGCTGATTGGTGCATTTACAATCCTTTAGCTAGACACAGAGTGCTGATTGGTGCATTTACATTCCTTTAGCTAGACACAAAAGTTCTGCAAGTCCCCACCCAACCCAGAAGCCCAGCTGACTTCACCTCTCCCCATCAGCAGGAAAATTGTCATTAGGTCCCTACATTCATTTCTATCTCCAGTTGGAGCAGTAGTTAATTAGTAAGGAGTTTTTAACTTCAGAAGTTAACTGGAACCATTTTGCTAAGGGTAAATATTTTAGCACAGACTGTAGTAGCAGGCAATATAGAACATTCCCTCCATTAAAGCAGCCTTGCCCAAAGATGACATAGTCTCTCTGGAGATCCATTTTTCAGGGAGCCAGGGAGATCACACAAATTTAGGAAGTCAAAGGGGATCACAACAGGCAGATAAGCTAAGGTTGAGTGGGTCAAGCCTGGCTAATCCAATCAGTTAGTTCATCTGGTTCCATGGCTTGGAGGGCTACTCCTGTAACCTTGGGTGGAATATTTAACACAGTGCTGGCACTTAGGAACTGAGGAGATAAAATAGTTAGGGGGATGCTCCCACTGTCTTCTCCTCTTGCTCCACCCTGGGTCACAATGAAAGAAGGGAGGACTAAAAAGATGCTTTTATTCTCGCTTCTTTTTCTAGATGGGTAACAGATTATCTTCAGCTTGCACCCTTCTGAAGTGCACTCTGAAACACTGGAACTTGTTTAACCTTGCTACTTTAAAGAGAAAAGTGACTCATTTTATTTTGCACAAGGGCATGGCATTTTTATTAACCTTTTCAAGTGTCGTAAGATCAAGCTAGCTTTTTTAACAGGCATATCAGGTAAGCCTATAGAAAATAATTCCCCAATTAGAAAGGCAGTTTCCAGGGGAAAGATCTCATAATTCCCCTTATTTGGGGCCACCTTAAGTTTTCTTCTCATTACAGGACCTTAGGCAAATAAAGGAAGAACTAGGCCAATTTTCTAATGACCCCAATAGGTATATAAAAGGTTTTCAGAATTTTAACTTAGGTGTTTCACCTCACATGGAAAGATGTTATGCTGCTCCTAAACCAAACCCTAACCACAGCAGGCAGTACTGCAGGTAGCAGATAATTTCAGAGATGAGAATATACCTCCTATAATACATCAGAAGTGAAGAAAAGAGATAGAGAAAGGGAAGAAATAGCAGAAATACCATTTCCAATAGGAAGGGAAGCAGTTTCTCTTGACAACCCTAATTGGAATCCCAACAGCTCTACAGATGAATGGAAAAGAAAACACTTTTTAATATGTATTTTAGAGGGCCTATGAAAGAGTAGGGCAAAATCTATTAATTACTCTAAACTGTCCATGATAGACCAAAAGCCAGATGAGAATCCTGCAGCCTTTGTGGAAAAGCTGAGAGAGGCACTAAAAGAGTATACCCCCTTATCCTTTGATTTGGTTGAGGGACAGCTCATTCTAAAGCTTAAGTTTATTACACAGGCAACTTCCGATATTAGAAGGAAACTACAGAAGTAAACTACAGGATAAGATAGCATCTTGGAAAACCTCCTTGAGGTGGCCACTTTGGTCTTTTATAATAGAGACCAGGAGGAGACCTAAAAGATAGAGAGGAAGCTCAGGAGAATGACAAAGGCTCTAATAGCTGCTTTGCAAGTTTGCAAAGTCCAGGATCACCCAGGTGCATCCATTAGTTGCTATCAGTGTGGCAACCCAGGGCATTTTAAGAAGGAGTGCCCAAACAGCAAGAAGCAGCCACCTCGACCAGGTCCAGCCTGACATATAGACCACTGGAGATCAAAGTGCCCCAGAAGGCAGAGGTCACTGGAATCAGAACCAGTCTCACAGATGGTCCAGTAGGATTGGTGGGTCTTGGAGCTCAAACCCTGGCGCTGTTGGCTGAAGTACCATAACAGCACAGGAGCCCTGGGTAATTCTGGAAATTGAAGGAAGGAAAGTAGACCTCCTTCTGAACACTAGAGCCTGTCTCTCTCTTTGCTCCTCTCTAATTTAGGCCTCCCCTCTTCCTGTAGTACAACTGTAAGGGGCGTGTCAGGACAAACTCTAATCCAATATTTTTCTCAACTTTTAGTTGCAGTTAGGAGGGCCTATTAATTATACATGCTTCCAAACCACTGCCACAGTAGCTCTACTGCTCAGAAAAGCCTCCAAATTAACTCTAGGAAATAATTTACCTGTTTACACCCCACATAATGTGGCAGGATTACTGTCCTCTAGGGGGAACCTTTAGCTAACAAACAGCCAGTAAAGCAAGCAATACATAAGGCAGAATAACGTCTAAATAATGTCTCTCCCCAGACACAAGCACTCAATTAGCTGAACTGAAAGTTCTTATAAGACCACTTAAATTAAGCAAGGGAAAGGTAGCTAACTTTTATACTAACTCCAAGTATGCTTTCTTAGTTCTTCATGCTCATGCTGCCATTTAAAAGGAAAGATATTCTCTTATCGCTAATGGATCTACTATAAAATATTACCAGGAAATTAGCAGGATATTATCCTTAGTTTTCCTCCACAAGAAATAGCAGGGGTGCATTGTAAGGAATATCAAAAGGAAACAGATAAAGTAGCCAAAGGAAATAGGTTAGCTGAAAAGGCAGCTAAGTCAGTGGCAAGGAAGCCTCAAGGGATTAACACACTTCAAGCCATCCTAATCAAGGAAGGCTCCATAAGAAAAAATAAACCTCATTATTTCCCTGCAGAAATAGAATGAGCCACTTCTCAAGGGTATACTTCTCATCCCTCAGGATAGCTACAGTCAGAGGATGGCAAACTCAATTTGCCAGCCTCCAGCCAATGGAAAGTCCTTAAAATCCTTCACCAAGGTTTTCACTTAGGAAAAGAAAACTTACCAATGTGCTCAGAGATTGTTTTCAGGCAGGAAACGTCTAAGTTGGTTAAGCATCTACCTTCTCTAGCTCACTTTCAATAGAAATTGACACAACTATCAAAAGACCAGCCCCAAGAAATAGGACCACCTTTACTTAACCTAAGAAATTTGGTATTAGTGAAAACTCATCTCTCTCTCTCCTTCTTTAAGCCAAGCTGGGAAGGTCCCTATACAGTTCTTCTTTCAACCCCCTCAGCAGTAAACGTTACAGGTATCAACTTCTGAATACATCACACTGAAGTCAATGCCTGAAGAGCTGAGGGAGCAACCCCTGACAGCCCAGAGGAACATCTCAAATATCAATGTGGAGAAATAGAAGATCTTAGACTGAAAATCATAAAAGATAAGTAACTGAGTGAGGGACAGTCATCTTACTCAGTCCCACTCCTTTACCTCAACAAATACTTTTTATTACTTCTACCTTTCCTCTCAGAATTCACTGCCAAATAATAGAACTTCTTTTTAATGCGTATTTGCAGGGAGATTTTAACTACACATGGAATTGCGTTTGTAACTTCATAAATCTCTGAAGGGAAATGTTATATCTTGGCAAGTAAAATTTTAAACAAAAATTTTTTACTATGCCACTTTTGTGGGAATTGTTATAGTCACGCTGTTATTTGCAATAAAGCTATACACTGTGGTACCCACAGTATGGAATTCTGGTTTTAAAATTCTAATGGCTGTAATATTTTGCCTAATTCTCATCTTTATAGCAGGATTAATATTTGCAGGAAGGATTTAGTCAAGATTTTTTTTTGCTTATGGCAGGAGTACTACTTACAATCAAGAAGTAAGCATGAAAGTTTTACTATCATTAAGTTTGATAGGACTTTTTATTGAAGATTATATAATTGAAGATAATACGGTACACTCTAAGCTATGGAAAGAAGGTTATAAAAAAGAGATTTTATATAAGAAAGGATCTTGTGTGGTTAATTCTTCTCCAAAAGGAAATGACTGGTTGTTTTAAGGAATAATATTTGGGACAAGTCAAAAAGTTTGAATATGTTTTAAGAGGGTCTGTGAAAGTCATTTAAGAATTTAATAATTAAATGGAAATAATTGCCAAGATTGACACTAAAGTTGTTTTAACCACCTATTAATGTATTTCTCTTAATAATATCACAAGTTATAAGAAAGGCCTAAGCCTAAAATTATCCCCTAATGGCAAGTCAAGGGGGAAACGTATGTTTTTCTCAAGGAAAATGTTACTTTTATATTAACTTTTCTTGTAGTGTACTGTGACATCTAGTGGAGGCAGATCGGTATTACAATCCGTTGGTGTAACTAACGGGTATCAAACTATTGTCATAGTTAATGTTTACAGTACCCTCACTAACAGTGGAAATCTTAATACTCATATTCTAACTCTATATTTTAAACCTTCTTGTAAAATTTATCTCTTTTTGCTTAAAAGCAATCAAACACCAAAAGGTGCTGCAGACAGAGCCACACATGGACACACCATTCTTCTGAGAACCCTTGGACCAACTTCAGAAGGAGCCCCAACTGCTGTCCTCCCACACCACACCCCTTTTTAGCAGGAAGTAACCAGAGAGAATCATCATCCAACACCCCCAACAGCAGTTAGAATAAAATCTCCTGAGGGGGAGAATAATACAGGAGTTATTAAGAAATGATTTTTAGGCAGCTAGAAAGGGTAAAAGTTCTCAGTGGAGATTCCACCGAGACTTTATGTTCTGGAAAAGAGATTCCAGAAAGCAATTCAGCCTTGCTGACACCTTAATTTTAACCCATTGAGACCTGTTTTGGATTTCTGACCTGCAGAACTGTAAGATAATAAATTTGTGTTTTTTAAGGCTCTAAACTTATGACGATTTGTTACAGTAGCAATAGAAACCTAACAAGAAGTGTAGTAGTGCATTTTAAACATGCAATTGAATTGTAAAGACAATACATTTAGAAAATTGATTCAGGAAGAAAATTATATTTCAATTCTGATTATTCACAACACACACATGTACACAAAAACACATACTAGCAATCTCCTTCAGACAAAACACTAGGGACAATGATACATTTTCAAATAATTTTTTATTTTTCTTACTATTATAAAAATATTAACATATTTTATTTTAACATAATTAATTTAACATTTAACATAATTAATTTATTTAATATAATTTATTTTAGTGTGGAATATTTCTAATCAAAAATTTAAAATGTATATGATGAGTATCTCAAGCTCTAATGATAATAAGTATTCTTTTTCTTTTCTAATGATATGTTTTGCATTAACATTTCTGTTTTAATCAAAGCCAGCAACTTATTTGAATATTTTATTTTCACAAGGAAAAGTTCATTCATAAAAACATAAAAGATAAATGGGTAACTGCTAAGATCTGTATCAATTTGCATAAAATACAATTTTTAAAAATATGTCAACAAATAATAAATATAATTGGGTTTATACCATCTATAATATTTTATTTTCTCTATAGTGAATAACTATAAGGCATTTGATAGAAATTTGAAGTAGCTGAGTTTAAACCCTGGCTCTGTGTCACCTTGGTCAATTCCATAAGTTTTCTGTTATTTCAATTAGTAATCTGTAATAGGAAGGGTTATTTGACTACATAACTTTTAACTTTATATTTCTCTTTAAAAATTTTTGACTACACCTTTTGTTTATGACAGTTGCCATTGTTGTAGAGTTGTGGTTATCAACCTGGGTGATTTTCTTCTCAGGGGACATTTAGTAACTGGATAAATGTTGTCATAACTCATGTGTGTGCGTGTGTGTGTGTGTGTGTGGTGGGGGAAGAGTGTTACATTAATATGTAGTGGCTTGAGTTCAGGGATCCTGCTAAATAAACTACAATGCACAGAACAACCCATACAATTACCCAGTCCAAAATATCAGTAGTGCCAAGCTTCAGAAACCCTGTTTTAGAGAACGAAGTTATTCAATATTTGTTGCAAAAAGGAAGGTATTTTACTGATAAAAGTGATGCTGATTCCAAATACCATTGGATTTAGTGCAAACTAATGAATGTCTCTCTGGCAGCTAGAAGAGTGATGGTTCAAAGTATTTTACTTTGCAGTCTTAATTACCTAAAGTAATTTAGCACACAGGAAAAACAAAACACTCAGTCATTAAGTTTCTGGATCTCTTTGAAATCAATAAAGACTCAAGATTCCATTAAGAAATCCCAGAGCCTAGTGTGAATTTGAATGAATCATGGTATGACCTGTTATATATCCTTGAGTTCTTTGCTGAAATTGTTTATCATTGTATTCAGAACTACTACAGGTAAAATTATATCACTCAGAATCTGTAATAACAAAGTTAAGTTTATGACAGACTGGTTTGTAATAACAATATTTTACAGTATTTTCCATATTTTCACATTGCTAATAAAGTAGCATTGTAGAGGCTAACATTTCAGAATTTACAGGTAACTAAACATATATTTTTACGTGATTCAAAAGGATTCATGCTATGAAACAGCAAAGAATTTAACCTTTCGCCTTTTGACTTCAGTCTTCAGGTTTGTTAAATAAACAAACTCCTGAAACTAACAAATTAGCTGTTCGTACTTACTTCCAATCTAAACTCGTAGTTATTAGCTCAGCATTGCTCTGATTTCATTGTTCTTTTCACGTATATAGAGACAAAACAGAACAAAACAGGAACACAAGTTTATGCAGACAGAAGTAGGTTATTCAGAGAAATAGTTTCCCACCACCCTCTATTGCCTAAGGTAAATTCGACAGAATATATTCCTAACTTTCCCTATTCCAAGTCAATATGCCTAATTGTAAACATGCCACAGAACCGAATTCAGATAGCATATATCCACCTAGGGTCACATCCAAAGGATTACTAACACTCACATTCTAAGAACACCATGCTCTAAAATCATTTTATTTAAAGTCAGGAAAGTCCTTGCAAGGGAAAATTACCAAATATTTCTAGAGTCCTCTTAAGTCTCTTTCTCTGAATCAACTGTATAACCAATAGCCTTGGCCCTTTCATAGCCCATCAACAAGTAAAAGAGAACTCAATGTGATCTCAGCAACTCATTATCATGTACAGTTTCACTTACAGGATACAAATTTGGAGTACTTTTTTCTAAGAAGTCTGTATCTTTTCCACAAAAAATTTAATGCTACACTATTCTGCTTTTTATTGTAGGTATAGAGAGTGCTTTTCTGAGTACTTGCTTGAAACTACAGGAAGAGGACTAGTGTTATTTATGTTTGCCCTCTAAACTGAGAGCTCCTCTTACATAGTTGTGCATGTGATTTTGGAAAGAGCATGGACACACAAGATTTTGCAATGATGTGGCATAAAGGAGATATATAGCCAGTCAACAATATAAAGAATTAGAACCCTAGAGATTTAAGGGATTTACAACCAAAATAATGTTCTTGTAAAAAGAAAGAGAACAGGACTTGAAATAAGAAGATATGTATGATTTTACTCCATTTACTAGACGTTAAAGTAGGGATAGGTATTTGTTTTAATCGACATCCCTTTCTTTGTGGAAAGTAATCGACCCCATCCGATGTGGTTCTGGTAAACTATCAATCTAAGCCTCTCACCTGAGCTATAGAAGTTATCATGAAATCCAGATCTGTCAAATTGTAGTACTACGTCTGTCTCACGATAATGAGCATTTTTGGGGTTGACAAATGATGAAACAAAGCTGGTAGAGGTTCTTTATTTGTATTGGCATAATATAACCGGGGGAAAACTATTTTTAACCGGGGTTGTTAAACTGGTAGCAAAGGCTACAAGTGACCATCTTCAAGATTTATGGAGCAATTCAAGTAGCACAAGTAGAGAATAGTGTCATTACAGTGAAGAAAGCAGAAAAAAAAAAAAGAAAGAAAGAAATTACTGGCATAATTTGAGCCCCTGGATCCAGCTAAGCATGATATATGGAAGTTCCATGAACCCAAAATCTATTTAAAATTGAGTATGTGTTTCTTTATATTAAATATATAAAGCTATTTTTTGTTTTTTGAGATGGAGTCTCGCTCTGTCATTGCACCCGACTATATTAAATATATAAAACTAATTTAAAAAATTCTATGGAGTCCTTCATAACTTGGCTACAATTAACATGCCATCTTTAATTTCTATGATTGTCTTCTAATGTGCTTTCTTCTGTTCATGCTTACTTTTTAGTGTTCCTTGAAAAACCATCACACTCCAGCTTAAGGGTCAGTATATGGGCTGTTAAATAGCTCTTCCTCAAGATACCTTCATATATCTATACACCACTCCATCTCATCCTCAAATCTTCGCTCACATTCTAGAATTTCTTTGGAGGTTTTCTGACCACTCTCTATGACCTTGCAGCTTGCCTGCACACCAAATTTTCCTTACCTTGTTATAGTATTATCTACTTTCTAAAATACTGTAAGATCATACATATTTTATATATATTCATACATGCAAAATATATACAAACATATTTTTACATGTATTCACTGCTCTCTCCTCCACACCACTAACAGTAGACTTATGACCCACAAGGTGACTTTCATTAGTTCCACCCGCTCGCCATAGTTATGCCCCCTGTGGTGAATATAGTGCTTGACACATACAGTGATCTCAATAAATATGTAGTGAATGAATTAGATGAATCATACAAACATGTATCTAAGTTTGGTTTTAACCAAGTCTCATAAATTATTTGAGCCTTTGTATCTATGGTTGTAAAATATCAATGACACATGCTACCCACTTTCCATATCTCATAGGTCTATGTATTAGTCTGTTCTCACATTGTTATAAAAAATTCCTGAAACTGTTTAATTTATTTAAAAAGCAGGATTAATTGGCTCACAATTCTGAAGTCTATACAAGAAGCGTAGCAGCTTCTGCTTCTGAGGAGGTCTCAGGAAACTTCCAGACACGGCAGAAGGCAAAAGGAAAGAAGGCATGTCTTGTATGGCCAGAGCAGGAGCAAGATAGAGAGGGGCAAGGTGCTACACACTTTTAAAACAATCAGGTCTCTTGATAACTCGCTCACTCCCTATCATGAGAACAACACATAGGGAATGGTGATAAACCATTCTTGAGAACTCCGCCCACATGATCCAATCACCTCCCATTAGGTGCCATCTCCAACACTGGGAATTATAATTTGACATGTGATTTGGGTGAGGACACAGATCCAAATCATATCAGTCTATAATATATACATCTTATTTTACTAAGTTTATGAAAATAGTTGGACATATGTAAAATGCTCCAATGATATAAGCCAACATTTTCAGATACTATTTTTATAACTAAATATAGAGTTAGAACCACATATATGTGTTCCTTTAATTGTGGCCTAACTCAATTCTTTTTTCCAGTGGAAATATCAAGGGTTTAACAAAGATACCTCAAAATCAAATAATAATTCTGGCTTAATGTTATAAATTATTAGTTCTCTGAAATTGCTTTTATAATGTCATAATAGTAAAATTGGTAATAAATGTATTATGTTCTTTTCTCATAATGTACACATTATAAACTATAATGTACACTATAATGTATACATTAGGAGGAAATAACACAGTATTAATACTAACATGAATTTTATTTCATGGTAAACTTAATGTCATTAAAAAACCTTAACTGATTATTCTTACATCAGCCAATTTATTCAGCAAAGAGTAACAGGGGAAACCACATGCTATATACAAAAGAGATTCTGCTGGGAAGTGAAGACCTGAATCAGGTTATGGACAAGTCTATAACTTGCCTATGATGCTAGGAGACATATTTATGCTTTCCTTTTTCCTTAATATTTATCAGATGGGCTTAATGATCTTGTTTGCAAAAATGTTACTATTTTTAGAATCACATGAGTTAATGGACTGAAGAAAAATTAACATTATATATATATATACACATATATATGCATTGTAGAGGAATCATTGTTGCTTTAAAATAAAAACAAAGGAAAACTCAGAGAGCATGCAAAATTAATATTCTATTTTCTGCCACTAAATTTTTAAGTGAAACATGAGAGCAAGTTATTATCTCTGCCCATAATTCCATAGCTCCCTTCTCAAGCCGTGTTTCTTTTGCACCAGAATTGTTGTTTGCGATCACCCATCGAATTTATGCATCCTTCAATCCTCACCAGAGCCTAGTATTTCTACAGCCTTGACTCTACATAGACATCAAGGCAGAAACCGTAGAGTAAAATATTGACAGATTTTATTTCTAAAACAATTGGAAAAATTAAACCAAAGAATGAATAAAACAGTTTAATATATATGTGCAAAGGGTTAGCATCATTTATATAAATAAGTCTATGCATTTATGGAAAAAAACATGAATATTCTAATAGGAAATGGAAAAAGGACATAGTAATTTACAAGATAATAAACCCAGATATCCAAAAGACAGAAATGCGTTACAAATATTGGAAATTGCTAATGAATAACAACTACATGTTAAATTATTGATGTACTTATTTCCATTAGGTGATCGTTTATTTCAAATAATTCTAATGTTTTATGTAGAAAAAAACGTGTGGAAAAAGTGACAAGGAATATTTGTGCAGTCCAGGAAGGATACCAAGTAAAAAAAATATATCAACATGTGTATATTTTGGAATGCAAAATCACAGTTCTCACAATCTTTCTTGAGGACATTTTTTTTTCTTCTTAATCTTTGTTTTAAGGACATAATTTCTTAAAAAATAAAATGACTTCTTTTCAAGCAGGTTCTTCATAGCATATTACATGTTATAAATAATATTGGAAACCAATTAGATGACTAAATCAAGAAGTGTGGTTAAATAATTCTGTATGAAATACTGTAAGTATATATCATTACATAGTTTTAACACTGAAAGAGACCAGGAAAAGTGTTAAATAAAAAGCAGTCTATAAGCTCTATGTATAGTAAAATGCCATTTTTGTTGCATATATTGAATCATTCAAACCTGTTTCTGATCACATTCGGCCCTCTTTCATCTGCTGATAGGCTACAAAAGAGTCAAAGCTGATGGTTGTATGGTTAACTCAGAGAAAGCGTCTTAAATAAATGGAGCTCTGAAGGAAACCTGCAGTAATTTGTCCTTCCAAGGACATGCCTGGACACTGTGGTCTTTAAAGAAGACTATTTTAGAGAGTGGTGTTTTTAGAATATGAGCATCAGGAATTCAAAAATTTGATTTCTTCTTATTATTTAATTTCTTGACAATCATAGAAACATGAATTGATATTCATTTCTTCAGATATTTTCTCATAGACGATCAGTTTGAACAGAATAAACTGCTAAGCCTTTATAGAGTGAAGAGGTTTCTTTACATGACTATGTTAACAATATTAATTCTTTAAAGTCCTTTACTACTAATAAACCAGAGATTCTTGGGCCTTAACAAATTGTGGGATAAAATAAATTGGTCACATTTACAGGAATTACTCAAATATCACTTCTCATAGGATCTCAGCACTTCCACCTCTTCCCACAATTTCCATACAAGAACATTAAGAAATTCTACTCATATCTTAATAGATCATATCATGTGTTATCTGCCTGAAATAACTGCTACTGGCACTAGAAACCACATGCCGAAGATGCACCATTGCTGCTTCTCTTGGTGATTACTCTTGGTGATTCTGCTATGCAGTCAATGCGTATGGAATGTACAGAATGAATTGTGGCAAATGGAAAGGAGAAAGAAGAGAATCTAAAGAACAAATAATATGCAAATGGGAAACGCGTATGAAGGCTCACAAGTACTCATTGCTCCACATGGATGGAGGATTATACTCCCCTATTGCATTGTGATTATGCTTGGGACATATGAGTTTTGTCAATGAAATGGGAACAGATGTGGGTTGCATCACTTTCTTTTTTTTATTTTTATTATACTTTAAGTTCTAGGGTACATATGCAGAACATGCAGGTTTGTTACATATGTATACATGTGCCATGTTGGTGTGCTGCACCCATTAACTCATCATTTACATTAGGTATATCGCCTAATGCTATCCCTCCCCCCTCCCCCCACCCCATGACAGGCCCCGGTGTGTGATGTTCCCCTTCCTGTGTCCAAGTGATCTCATTGTTCAATTCCCATCTATGAGTGAGAACATGCGGTGTTTGACTTTCTGTTCTTGCGATAATTTGCTGAGAATGATGGTTTCCAGCTGCATCCATGTCCCTACAAAGGACATGAACTCATCCTTTTTTATGGCTGTGTAGTATTCCATGGTGTATATGTGCCACATTTTCTTAATCCAGTCTACCATTGGTGGACATTTGGGTTAGTTCCATGTCTTTGCTATTGTGAATAGTGCCACAATAAACATACGTGTGCACGTGTCTTTATAGCAGCATGATTTATAACCCTTTGGGCATATGCCCAGTAATGATATGGCTGGGTCAAATGGCATTTCTAGTTCTAGATACTTGAGGAATCACCACACTGTCTTCCACAATGGTTGAACTAGCTTACACTCCCACCAACAATGTAAAAGTGTTCCTATTTCTCCACATCCTCTCCAGCACCTGTTGTTTCCTGACTTTTTAATGATCGGCATTCTAACTGGTGTGAGATGGTATCTCACCTTGGTTTTGATTTACATTTCTCTGATAGCCAATGATGATGAGCATTTTTTCATGTGTCTGTTGGCTGTATAAATGTCTTCTTTTGAGAAGTGTCTGTTCATATGCTTTGCCCACTTTTTGATGGGGCTATTTGATTTTTTTCTTGTAAATTTGTTTAAGTTCTTTGTAGATTCTGGATATTAGCCCTTTGTCAGATGGGTAGATTGGAAAAATTTTCTCCCATTCTGTAGGTTGCCTGTTCACTCTGATGATAGTTTCTTTTGCTGTGCAGAAGCTCTTCAGTTTAATTAGATCCCATTTGTCAATTTTGGCTTTTGTTGCCATTGCTTTTGGTGTTTTAGTCATGAAGTCCTCCCCCATGCCTATGTCCTGAATGGTATTGCCTAGGTTTTCTTCTAGGGTTTTTATGGTTTTAGGTCTAACATTTAAATCTTTAATCCATCTTGAATTAATTTTTGTATAAGATGTAAGGAAGGGATCCAGTTTCAGCTTTCTATATACGGCTAGCCAGTTTTTCCCAGCACCATTTATTAAACAGGGAATCCTTTCCCCATTTATTGTTTTTGTCAGGTTTGTCAAATATCAGATGGTTGTAGATGTGTGGTATTATTTCTGGGGGCTCAGCATACCAGAATCTCTGGGACATATTTAAAGCAGTGTGTAGAGGGAAATTCATAGCACTAAATGCCCACAAGAGAAAGCAGGAAAGATCTAAAGTTGACACTCTAACATCACCATTAAAAGAACTAGAGAAGGAAGAGCAAACACATTCAAAGGCTAGCAGAAGGCAAGAAATAACTAAGATCAGAGCAGAACTGAAGGAGATGGAGACATAAAAAACCCTTCAAAAATCAATGAATCCAGGAGCTGGTTTTTTGAAAAGATCAACAAAATTGATAGACCACTAGCAAGACTTATAAGGAAGAAAAGAGAGAAGAATCAAATAGACACAACAAAAAATGTTAAAAGGGGTATCACCACCAATCCCACAGAAGTGTAAACTACCATCAAAGAATACTGTTAATACCTCTACACAAATAAACTAGAAAATCTAGAAGAAATAGATAAATTCCTGGACACATACACCCTCCCAAGACTAAACCAGGAAGAAGTTGAATCCCTGAATAGACAAATAACAGTTTCTGAAATTGAGGCAATTCATCAGATTACAGGACATTATGTCCTGCCTATATATGGGCATGAGGTATAAGGATGACATATTGCAAGTTGTAAAATATTTTTCTGGAGATAGCAGAGACGTGGGAAAGAACAAACAAGTTCCACATAATACCACAATAATTCAGAAATTCTTATAGGATTTAGAATGTTCTTAATGGAGATTTATCTTTTTCCCTTGTCTAAGACACTATGGGAATACTGAGGGAAAATCCATTTTGGTACCTCCTAATAAAAATGTTAAATAGATATTCAAAGAGTAATATCAAATCTAGTTATCCCTATTTTATCCTTTAATGTTGTTAATGTTGTTATACTGATCATAGTGTAATTGACTGATGCATTTAAATAAGATGATACACTTGCTGATGGATATAGACAATATTCACTGTAAATACATTTTATGAGACTGGATAAATGTGAGAGGTAGGCTAGAGGAAAGAGATATAGTATGAACTATGGCAGGTAAAGATGACACAAATATATTGATAGCTTTCCCTAGAGAGATGAGATTTATTTACTCTGATGTATGACCAGAGTATGGCATAAATAATTTCATGCCAATTCCAGTTCTAACCTTTAAAAAGAAGGTCATTTTCTGCTTCTTATCACTTAGAATAGCTTCTGGAGCTCTGATTCACCAGTTGAGTTGAAAAGTCAAACTAATATAATAGAAAGACCATTGAGAGACACCCTGAAGCTACATGAAGAACCAAAGGAACTCTTCAGAATCTAGTATTCCAGTTGTCCCCACCAGGGTACCAGACGTATACATAATGAAGCCCTTTGGGAACTGACTTCTTTATCCTGAATTAGTCCAATTCACAGTATGTGAGTGAGAGACAGATTTCCCAGCCAAGCCCTTCCCAAATCTTTGGTTAACAAAATCGTGAGTAGCATAAAATGCTGTGTTAAGCCACTAAAGTTTGAAATAATTTGTTACATAGCAATAGATAACCAAATATGTGCTAAAATCTGCTTCTCAGGCATAAAATGATTTTAAAAAATCTCTTTAAAAAACAAATCCCTACTTGTCTACACTTCTACCATTGAATTATTACTCTGTTTTCTCCTGACTTTGGTATGTACAGGTGTCATACCCTTATCATAACCCCAAAGTGTTTTTTTTTGTTGTTGTTGTTGCTGTTGTTGTTGTTTTTTGCTTTACTCCATAGAGGTCTTTTCTTATAGGCATGAAAGAAGAAACATAAGTGTAGCAAAAAATAGCACTTCTAGAAATTATAAATACAACTGTATTTAATTGTGTCATTATAAATATAGGTAACCCTTGAAAAAGATGGTTTTAAACTATGTAAGTCCATTTATACATGGATTTTCTTCTGCCTCTGCCATGCTGAGACAGCAAGAACAACCCCTCCTATTCCTCTCCTCATCAACCTACTCATCCTGAAGACAATAAGGATGAATATTTTTATGATGATCCATTTCCACTTAATGAATGGTAAATATATTTTCTCTGCCTTATGATTTTATTTTCTCTAGTTTACTTTATTGTAAGAAAACACTATGTTATACATATAGCATACCAAATATATGTTAACTGACTATGTTATTGGTAGGGCTTCTGGTCAACAGTAGGCTCTTAGTAGTTATGTTTTATGGAGTCAAAGTTATACACGAATTTTCAACTGCATGGGAGTTGGCACCCCTAACTCCTGCATTGTTAAAGGGTCAACTGTAATTTGAAATTAACTAAAAAGCACTTGTAAGTGTTCTGATTAGTCATATGTCATATTCAAAATAATTCTTAGATGCCTATTAAAAAGTGAGAGAATGAACTATGAAATATTTATATATATACTTAATTTCCAATAATTATATGAAAGAAGAAAGAAGCAAAAGGCAATTTGAACTCCATAAGCAATTGAAATCTTGAACATCATTAAACTCAAACTAACATGAGACCACTTAAATTATTTATCTATGATTACTTTCTTCACAGTTAATCACTCCCTTGGTGTTTTCAAAATGGTCAGAACTCTAAGGTGTTTATCATACTAAAAATGTCAAATCTTAGAGTTGTTCCAGCCTCAGAACACAGACTCTATTAAAGCAGTTTCTCATTTTAAAAAGAAAGAATAGTGCACTGGGGCAAATCCCTTCTCTTTAAGTTCAGGGAATTAAAAAGCATTCATTTAAGTCTCCCACTTCCGTTTAAAATGAAGCTTTAGTCATTCAATCAACTATGGTTTTTTGAGACTTTGAAACATTCCAGGCCAATTCCATATTCTAGTTTAAGTTATTTCTAAACAAATGCCACTTTTGTTTACATGCAAGAGAAAAATTAGTCTCACCCTAAATATCCATTTTTAACACAAAGAGAAAAATAGTCAAAAGAATGTAAAAGGCTTTTTTTTCTGGCTTTTTTTTTCAGAAACTAAAGATGAAAGCTGACTTATCTTGAGGCTTAGCACTTCTTGATTTCTATGCTCTATTAATAACTATCATAATTTTATTTTGAACATCAAATTATGCTGATTGTAAAATTAGATACAAACTCTAGGGTAAAATTTTCTTTTACTGTTTTGAGCAATGTTTTTCAAAGTTTGAAGATGTTTTCTTCTGATACTATATGTTCTAATTAACTACATATAGGCAATGACACAGACACAGTGATTTACAACTTAAGTTTTGCCAAATAATACACAGACAATTTTTTAGTATGATTGAGTAGACTTTTGTCTCATAAAAATCTCCAAATTTTTGGTGTTTTATATTGCATGAGGGCCTTGAAAGAAAGAAGCAATATCTATCATCATCTTTTCTTCAGACGCCTTTTTTTTTAAAAAAAATTACAGACAACCATACCTGGCTAAAGAAAAAAGTATCTTTTGAAGTAAACATAGCTTATATGACTAAATGCAGTGTTATGTTTTCTGAGAATAAATCCAGGAGATCAAAATCTCACCCAAATAAGTGGAGTACAATTATTAGTCTAATTTTCCTGTGAAATCTATAACACATGGAAATAGAAGGAACAAAGAAAGATAAGAAGAGAGAGAGGGAGAGGAAGGAGGAGAAAGGAGAAGGAGGAGAAAGAGGAAGAGGAAGAAGAAGAAGAAAGAAGAAGAAGAGGAAGAAGAGAAGAAGAAGAAAAAGAAGAAAGAAGAAGAAGAAGAAGAAGAAGAAGAAGAAGAAGAAGAAGAAGAA